>NW_027123284.1:6986-8299 GCF_001457755.1 Trypanosoma equiperdum | reverse complement strand
TTTTTTTACCTTTTATTTCTCTTTTTCTCTTTCTCCTCCTCACCTTTTTCTTTTTTTTTTAAATCACTTCCGCTCAATTTCATTATTATTATTATTATTATTTTGTTGGTGCTGTTTTTTTTTCTTTTTAAAAACTTCCTTCCTCCCTTCCTTTTCTCCTTTTTTTTTCTCGCTTATTCATTCGTCCTCTCATTCTCCCTCTCTCTTTTTTTTCTCTCTCTTTCCCCCCCCCCTTCACATCTTAACCATAAATCACTCACTCATTCACACGTTCACAACCAAACAATTCCTTTCAATATCTCCGCCTCACTTCACTTCACTTCACTTCACTCTCTTTTCTTTTCTTTTTTTTTTTGCATGTTAAATATTGCCGCAAAACATTTTACAATACGACATGAACTCACAAATATATACACATACAAAAAAAAAAGAAAAGAAAAGAAAAGAAAAGAGAGTGAAGTGAAGTGAAGTGGGAGCGCGCGTAATTTTTTTTTTTTTTAAAACAACAAAAAAAGAAGGAATGAATGAAATAAGTGATGCACAAATGAGTGGAGATATGCTTGCGTCTGCGTCTGCGTGTGCACGAGGAGAGAGAAAAAAGTGCCACAAAAAGAAAAAAAGAAAGAGAAGAAAACTATGCTCGACCCTGATACGAAATGGAAAATAAATAAATAAATATTGAAGAGACACGAAGATACATATACATGACGGCATAAATACATGAATACATACATAAATATAAATATACACAGACGCAATACAACATAGCAAATGCCTCAAAACGGAGATGCAAGAGACAAGAGTAAAACAAGCAAAAGAAAAAAAAAGAAAAAAGAAAAAAGAAAAAAAAAGGAAGCACCGCCTCAGATTTTGTTATTTTAGGTTCGATTTCCTTTTCTCTTCTTGTCTTTCTTAAATTATTTCTTTTGGACTCTTGTCAGTTTCGCATGGCATTTGTGATCGGCACGTTGCGGAGGCGTTTTCATACGGATGTACAACAAAAACTCCCCTCCCCTCCCCTCCGCACACGCATCCAAATGTATATGTGTACATAAATTTTTATGTACAAATATATTTTACCAGTCTGTTCTTCTTTTCTTTTCTTTCTCCTTTTCTTTTTCTTTTTCTTTTCTTTTTCTTTTCCCTTTCTCTTCTTGTCGTGCAGTAACGGGAATAAATAATACAAGAAAGGAAGGATGATGCCTCGACAGATGATCAACAATAGCAAAAAAATAACAGAAAGCGGAGACGGGGAATAAAACAAAACAATCAAACGTTAATCCTTCACCTATTCTTCCATCAAATCCCACGTC
>NW_027123284.1:4482-6976 GCF_001457755.1 Trypanosoma equiperdum | reverse complement strand
TTTTTTTTTCATTTTTTTTTTCTGCTCTGCCTGATGCATTTTCCCCCATCTGTTTCCATTATTTTTTTTTCCTTAGAAAAAAGAACCGCTGTGGCGGTAGTGACGCTACTACGAAAACGAAAAAGAAAAAAAAAGGCAGGTAAAACATCTGTACAAAAACCTAGTCATCCCTTCGACTACCAATAGGATCTAAAACTTGTAGCCCATTGGCTTGTATGGAGGAACGCCCAGACTCGCATCGCCTACCATTCCCTTGACTACTAGACCTCTCACAACTTGTTGAAGTGGTTTGTTTGCTCAATGGCGTCATCGCCCGCTTTATTGTTGTCTTCGAGGGTGTCGCAATACTTCGTCCATCATTGCTGCAACTTTTTCCAGTACCGCCGAGACTGAGTTTCTTTTCTTTCCTTCCACATGAAAGTGGTGTATTTGTCCTCAACACAAGTGTCGCCTCCGTATCCCGAATGGCAATTGTGCTACTGCTAAGCTTTGGAGCTGGTGAGTTGCCAGGTTGCTCATGACCGGTTCTACTAAGAGGTGCTGTGCTGCGACCACTTGATTTCTGTCCCTCTGCGCCTAAAGGGGGAAGGGCACAATTATGGCTAATATCTTTCCCTCCTCGTGGGGGTGGTGTGATGTTTTGGGGAAGTGGTAACAACGACGGAACGACGACACGCGGTGAGCTCATTGCATTGGGACCGTAACGTACCCACGTGTTCGATAACCCGCTGTCGGATGAATACCCAACACCACACTCGTCACATGTGGACGCCGCTGAATCCTTTCCTCGAAGTTTTGCGCTGAGATCACGCAGGGGGCTGACATTTTTCATCCGTACCTCCGAGCGCGGACTGCTGGTACAACTCCCTCCAGCATTTACCATTGCGAGAATTGCACTGGAGCCTGCTGGAGTTGTTGCGCCGTGTTCACTGCGATTATGTGGGGATGAGAGCGTTGTTTGAAGATGAGGCACCAAATCACTGTCAAGACGCACACCTCGCAAAAGCAACTCATCCTCCCATGTGATGCTGGAAACACGCGTCTTACCAGCCATGCCATCAGGACTATGCTGTCGCAGCATGGCAAGTCACTACCTTCTACACGAACTGCTAATCAACCTCTTTGTTTTCTATATGCTTGTCCCGCTCATAGATGCAATGTCAAACAAAGCAAAGAAAGATAAGGAAATGATGTGCACGTATATATATATATATATGTGTGTGTGTGTGTGTGTATGAGGGAGGAGGGAGCGAAACGATACAAAACGAATTGGCAGTGGCAAGTGGCAAGTGACCGAAGAACTGTAATGGGAAGTTACGCGAATTTTGTTTTATAGACAAAACAAAAAAGAAACAGCGGATGCCAATTGCGCACATGCAAAAGGCGTATCGAATAGAGTAAGCCCCACATAACAATAACAAAAAGAAGGGAAGAGGGCCACAGGAACAAAAAGAACAAAATGCGGCTCACCGCCAGGTGTGTAGGCAGTCGGTTCCTTCTCTACCCTCTCCCTTTTATTCGATCCCTTCCCTTCTTTTCTCTCCTTTTATTTGTGCTTCCCTTATTCCCATTTAAACTTCAAGACTTGCATCTCTGCTCAAGAAACGTCGTGTACGAAGTGGACAAGAGTAAACACATCACTTTACATGGGAAAATGTAATGGTAACATACACAGTAGGAGTCACGGAAGACGGCGGTACATAAACTTCCCCGAAGCAGGCCGCTCTCCCCCACAAGGAAGATATTATGTGCGCGTCAAGTGAAAAAGACAATACGCAATCATCATTGAGCTAATAATCCTCCTCTTCCTCTTCATTCTCTTCCGCTTCTTCTTCCCTCGCACGTCTCCTCGCCTCGCGCCGCCTCTCACGCTCTAATCGCCGCTTCTCCATTCGTTTCGCCTCGTCGTATTCCTTCATAATAGTGTTGCGGCGAATAACAGCATTCTGCAATACTGCCTCCCATTTCGCCGTGGAACTCCCTTCCGCAATCAGACGTGGCGCATTTAAATCATCCGAATCCTTTACAATCTTTCCCTGTACAAAAAACAACATGCAGGGGGTGCTGCGAACTTCTAAAAACAATAACAGCTCTACGAGCATCTCATATGCCTGTCTGTGCAACTCTTGCTTCTGCACCTTACTGGGTGGGCGCTTCGTAGCAATATACACCGGATCCTTTTCAATAAGTTGCTGAATATTTGTTCGCTCCTCAGGGACAAGAGCGACATTAAAATACCGCACGCGCCGGGTTTGGTGACGGTCCCGCAGCACAAAACGTTCCTTCACGAGTGGTAACAGTTTGGCGCTGTGTGGACATAAGAAAGTCGTAACTACCAGCGCACAGAGAGCCTCGGGTTCCCCCACCACATGTGTCTCAAAATCCTCTTTGCTCAGCAGCGTGACGAACCGCTTGGTTAATTCGTCAACGGAGGAGGCCTCACTATCACGGTCAAGGTCAGACATGGCGCGTAAATGATGAATCTATGCCTTTC
>NW_027123284.1:0-4425 GCF_001457755.1 Trypanosoma equiperdum | reverse complement strand
ATATATATATATATATATATATATATAAGAAGGTATACGAAATACTTTACAGAGGAAATGATGATATGGTCAACCGTCAATCTGTCCAACTTTTGTTTTCCTCCTTTAAAACGAATTGGATTTTGCAGCTTCAGTATAATAAGTTTACTGATATGAAACACTGACCCTTTCCATGAGGTTCCCTTCAGTCATTGTTCTCTCTTCCACATTCACGGGACGTGGAAGAGAGAACAATGACTGAAACACAACACTGGGAAGTTCTCACACATACTCCGCTATGAAAGGAAACAACAACAAAAAAGGCTAAACGGAAACTTTTGCCTGACTGCATCAGATAAAAACAGCCAGACCATCCATCCAGCATTCATCCTTTAAACAGAATACAATGTAGTCACCTTCCCTCACCACTATATGTATATATCTTTTATATTTCTTTTACCTCTTTTGTTATACGCTGCTTACATCTTTTAATCGAATATTCACTTGGGTGTGAGGGCCTAAATTGCTAGCGAAAAAGGGAAATGTACTTCACAGTTTGAAGAAAAGCACTTGTAACCCACACAGACAATTTCTTTATTCAATCCCCCACCTTTCCTCAAGATATCATCAACATGTAGTGTGCTGGAAAGTGACGAGTGTGTTGAGTGCTTGCTTTCAGATGTTCAGACAGAGAACCAAAGAGAGACAGCGATAAGTGCGGAAACCAACTAAAAACGGGGTCGCCGCCTTCGCATGGTGTATTTTGTGTCTTCTGATGTTTTAAGGCCAAACTTGCGCCGCTCCGCCTTCTTAAGAAGAACCCACTCCTTCGTTCCAGTTACGGGACGATTGTCCTTTCGGCGACGTGCACCCGCCTGCCGCCCTCCATGACTACGCGACCGCTTGTGTGCCACTCGACCCCCCACGCGGGCCCCAAATCGTTGTCCCTCATCATTTTCCTCCTCACCTTCTTCTTCTCCATCCTCTTCCTCACATTCCTCCTCCTCTTCCACCTCTTCACCTCCTTCATTGCAGACAGAGAGTGGACGTGGAGGCATAAAACCACCCGCTACTTGGCCGGCTTGCACGACAAGGTAATGTTTCTTCGCTTTTGTGCTATGAGGAAAGTCTACCACGACACCACCAGAGAAACCACATAGCATGGCGGCTCTCGTGATCATATGCAGTTGTTCAACGTTAGCAGGGTAAAACTGAATTGCAGCCTTCGCCCCACGGCGGAGGGCATTGTAGAGGCATTGGAAAAGAGCACGCAACCGTCTTTGTGGAACTTGGCCGCGGCGGTCACTTTGACAAAGCCACTGCACGGCAGAAATTGAGACGGCACCATCAAATGCACCCGGGCGGAAGGGAAGTCCCTCACCCATATCTCCTCGCATGACCTCAACTATCGATGGTCCCGGTGGAAGAACAGCTTCAGCCTCATTTCCATCGCCGTCAGTGCTGTCATGGTCATCATTCTCATTCTCATTCTCATTTTCATCATGAATTGGACCCCAACGCACATCTCGCAAGTCCACACCTTCTATTGGTCCCTCATCCTCCTTTTCATCATCTTCCCGCATTAATTCCTCTGAAGCCTTTGCCATTCCGAGCATATCCGTACTAATATCAATCCCAATCCATGTATGGCCACACTCTCGCAAAACTTCACCACTTAATCCACTACCGCACCCAACGTCGAGGAGCAGCGCCGGACACCCACTTGGAAGTGCGAGGAGCTCCAGCGCCCGCCGTGTCATGGCTCGTTGAACCATTTGTACGCGGCCGCTACGAGTGTAGCGCTGAGCCCCATCAGCATTGTAAAGAATATCGGGTGGTGCCTCAAATTCGGGACGTGTTGGCGGCATTCTTCTTTTCGAATCGTGTTCCTATTTTATTGTGACCGTTTCCTCAACAAATAATTTAGCTTCACCCGCCCCCCCCCCTCTTTCCCGTCCTTATTTAACCACTATCTATCTCCCACTTGATGAAGCTACTCCTTGAAGTTGTGTGTGTGTGTTTTAAAAACACAAAAAAAAACAACAGCAGTTCCCCTGTGAGCAGAAACCAAAACTGTAAAATATGGCGGGACTAAAGGACCTTCCCACCCACCCCCCCTTTTCCTCTGAGCTGAATTATTACCCAGCACATCATTAAAATGAAATGAAAAATAAAAAAAAAATAAAACAAGAGGCACCGAAAAAAGAGTGGAAAAAAAAGAAGAAAAGAAAAGAGAATGATAAACAACATCAAGTGATGAAAGTACACATGAGTATTCCTTTTTATTTTACTGTTTTACTTTTATTTCATGCTCCGTCGTCTCCCTTTTTGTTTGTAAGCGAAAAAGAAAAAAAGAACACATTTCGAGGTCGCGCCTCACGGGATCGTCGAAACACGAGAGGAAAGAAGGAAAACAAAAACCGTGTAAATCAAAAGGGAAAAGCAAAAAAAAAAAAGAAATGAGTAAACAAACCCCAAACACACACGTAAATAAAGAAACTGTAGAGAGGGAAAGAAAAAAAAAAGGATCTGGGGAACGAATCGAAATAAAGGTACAACAACTAATAAAAAAGATGAAATGGGAAAAGAAGTGGAACAACGAAGAACCGAATAAGAAAAGAGAAACTGGAACAAAAAAGAGAGTGTTGCGTACTGGAATCGGTAAACGGCGGTAAAACATAAAACAAAACGCGTAAAAGTAATAACGAAAGCACAGCAGAAGCAACAACATCAAAACAACAAGAAGCAAAACTAATATCAGTTCCTCCTTTTCTTTTTAAATCTTTTCCTCGCACACTCCCCCCCCTTCCCTCACTGCTACTATTTTTGTTATTGTTGTAATAATCTTCTCACCCCAACTTTCCTTTTTTTTTCTCTCTCTCTCTCTTCTTCTTTTCCTTTGAAGTTTCTTTTTTTTTTTTATTTTGTCTATTTTCTCTCTTTCGTTTTGACTTTCCCTTTTTTTCTTTTTTCATACGTATGTGCCTTTGCGTCATGAGAGAAATGTCCTTCATGACGGCTGCTTTTCCACCTCCTTATATTTCATTTTCTTTTTTTTTACTTTTAAAAGTCCAGCACCATCACCAACACAATAATTAGCAACACAACTAATAATAATAATTATTATTATTATTATTAATATAATCAACAACAACAATATCATCAACATCATCATCATCATCATCACTGCTGCTACCGGCGTGTAACACATCCCTTTCTTTTCTTTTCTCCTTTTTGTTTTTTCTTTTTCTTTTTTCTATTCATATATCCATATATCCATATATATATATATATATAATAATTATTATTATTATTTTGAAAATTTCTTTTTTCTTCTTTCCCCCTCTTTTTTTTATTCACAATCTTCCTTTTCTTCCTATCACTATCCCTAAACTTGACACATTTCCTTTCAAGTATAAAACCCTATTTTTCCTTTTTTGTTTTTAAGAAAAAAAAAATTTCCCCTCCTTTTCCCTTTACACACCCTTTGCATATCCCACAAAAAGAAAATAAAAGATAAAAGATAAATAATAATTAAAACAAAACAACACAACAGCAGCAAAGAAGGAAGGAATAAAAAAAAAAAGAGAAAAAAGAGAGTTGTTTTCACTTCTTTTTTTCTTTCTTTTTTTTTTAATTATTTTTTCTTTTTTTTCCTTTGCTTTGCTTTGTCACCATCACAAAAAAAAAAAGCAAAACAACAGTTACCATCGCTATCATCATAACCGCGGCCAACTTGCTGCCACGTGGTGGAGAATATTAACAACAGGCTCTAAATGATAATAATGAAGCGTGTGTAACCGTAAGGGTAAAGGAAGCAGGTAAAAATTAAAAAAAAACAAACAAACAAACAAACACAACTTCCGTTGATGTTCTTTCATTTGTTCATCATTTTGCTAATGTTTCACTTCTAATTCATTTCTCCGGCTGCCATTTTCAGTAGTCTTTTTATTTTAAGTCCTCATAAGCTTCGCCCTTTTCTTTTTTCTTTTCTTTTTTTTCTTGCCTTTTTTGTTGGTTTGGTTCTAATATCCCTCTGCAACAACATACAGTTATTATTGTTATTATTATTGTTGTTGTTGTTGTTTTCCCCCATCTCTCTCTCTCCTGAAATAAGTGAGTTTCTCACCAACGCAAGACAAAAAAAAAAAAGAAAAAAAAGTGAAAAATGAAAATGAAGGAAACAACAACTTTTCCTCCATGATGTAAAAGGAAAAGAGCCGTAAACAAAGGTTTAGGAAATTGTAAAAATAAATACAAACAAAAAAATTTACTGATGGTTTACACCAATTTCCTCATAAAAACTTAAAAAACAAAACAATAAAAGAAAAGAAAAGAAAAGAAAAAAAGAAAACACGTCTGGAGGAATCTTCATGCATCTCCCTTCAGCCAATGTTACACAACCTCTTTCTCTTCTTCATTTTATCACTTCTGTAAAAAAAAAAA
>NW_027124893.1:119-1120 GCF_001457755.1 Trypanosoma equiperdum | reverse complement strand
CTGAGCTCTCTGCCACAGGGCCACCAGCGTTTTGTTTGCAGGCTAGTGCGTCAGACGTTGTTTTTTACTGGTTTTGCGTCGTGATCGTTCCTCCCGCTTTGAGTGTCGCTGTGAGCTTTTGAGGTTTGAGTTCGCTTGTTGCTATGATTTTTAGGGTTTGTGCATGCTGTAAAGCTCCTCTTATTGTCGCTATTTTTGAAGATTTGCTGTCGGCAGTGCTGCAGTCCACTTTGGTTTTTGCTTCGGGTTGCGCTGTAACCTCGCATACTAGGGCTATTTACGCTGAAATCAGAAGAGACGCAGATGCGGTCGATTTGGCATGAGTCAGTTTTCTCGGTGGCTGCGCCGCCGTTAAAGCATGAAACACAGTGTACTCGCCGCGCCGTCTTGCAATCGCCGCCGTTGCCGCTCTGGTAGCTGAAGCCGAATTGTAAGCGCTTTCCGCCGCCGCTGCTGCACGTTGATCCGCCAGCAACGCTAGAGTATCGTACGCATGGCCTTTTGGCTTTCCGCTGTATGAATTTGCCGCTAGTTGCAGTAGCTTTTCCTCCTTTTCTCTCTTAGCCACTGCTTCTGCATTTCTGTTTTGCCAGTGCTGGAGCTCGGCTTGGATACTGGAGTAGTATAGATCCTGTGTGTGGATGTCGCTGATTTGTTCATTGGCTATTGCCCCTGGTCCTGCGCCCGCTGTGGCTAGTGAAGCGGTTGCACAAAATAATCCGATATATAGAACTAAGCTGCGTGGTGCAATCATTGCGAGAATTTCTATTTATACACTGGAATTTCAAAAAAAAATTGTTTGCCAAAGAGTCGCCTTTATGTTCTGGTATTTTGGTTCACTTTTCGAGTGTGCGTGTAATGTCTGCACTTGTTGCCTTCTAAAACACGATCAAAGAAAATTTTCGATGTGTTTCTACTTCGCGTGTTTTTCTTTTCCCGCACTGTACATGCTGTCATTTGCAGCGGTGGTAGTTCATTTTTGTAGATATATTCTGAGTTTA
>NW_027124893.1:0-109 GCF_001457755.1 Trypanosoma equiperdum | reverse complement strand
CCCGCACTGTACATGCTGTCATTTGCAGCGGTTATAGTTCATTTTTTAAATATATTCTGAGTTTCTGCTTCTGACATGCTAATATTACCAAAGAAACAATCTGTTTTCC
>NW_027123540.1:2566-3019 GCF_001457755.1 Trypanosoma equiperdum | reverse complement strand
CCAACTGGGCAGAATTTTGGCCAGAGTGGGCAACAGCAGCTAAGGCAATCGATGAACTCGACACGCTGAGCAAGCTAAAAAAAGAAGCAGATCTCGAAAGCCTATCGCAAGAGCAATGGGAGGATGCACGGCAAGCCATAACGGCAATAGCAGGTAAGGGTTATGCAACATTCACTAAACTGCGGGAAGCAAAAGCCGCAGCAACCAATGCCGACGCTAACCAGGCCAACAAGCCGATCGCTGAAGCAGTTTACGGAAAAGACCAGACTCCAGAAGCAACGGTTGACGCTGCAGCGAGCTTTGACGGATCGAGCGATGATAGAGGCAGAAATTGCAAAGTCTCGGCAACAAAGCCAGGTCCAAAAACAGTGGTCGCAACGATCATTTGCCTTTGCGCACGCACCACAACCAACTTTGAAGAGAATGCCTGTTTACACGCAAATGCCGGCACAA
>NW_027123540.1:2183-2556 GCF_001457755.1 Trypanosoma equiperdum | reverse complement strand
AAAGAAGCAGATCTCGAAAGCCTATCGCAAGAACAATGGGAAGGTGCACGGCCAAGCGTAGCGGCACTAGCAGCCAAAGCCCATGAAACGTACATTAAGCTGAAGGAAGCAAAAGCCGAAGCAAACAATGCCGACGCTAAGCAAGCCGCGAAGTTGATCGCCGAAGCTGTTTATGGAAAAGACCAGACTCCAGAAGCAACGGTTGACGCTGCAGCGAGCTTTGAAGGATCGAGCGATGATAGAGGCAACAATTGCAAAGTAACGGCGAACAAGCCAGGCGCAAAGACAGTGGTCGCAACAATCATTTGCCTTTGCGCACGCACCACAACCAACTTTGAAAAGAATGCCTGTTTATACGCAAATGCCGGCACCG
>NW_027123540.1:1949-2173 GCF_001457755.1 Trypanosoma equiperdum | reverse complement strand
CGAAGCGCTCAATGCCTTTACCAGCAGCCTCTACTACAACGGTCCGTCAGCTTACCTTGGAGCCTTTCACGCAACATGATGCAGCGGTAGCTCTCAGGATGGCGTTTGCGTCGAATATACAATCGACAACAACAAACCTGAAGCCAAAATAGAAGCTGTGGCGTGGATAGCAAAACTACGCCAAGCGGCCAGCGGGCTCCGGAAGGCACGTGCGGGCGCAAAAA
>NW_027123540.1:672-1939 GCF_001457755.1 Trypanosoma equiperdum | reverse complement strand
CGAAGCGCTCAATGCCTTGACCAGCAGCCTCTCCTACAGCGGCAAATCAGCTCACCTTGGAGCCTTTCACGCAACAGGATGCAGCGGTAGCTCGACGGACGGCGTTTGCGTCGAATATACAATCGACAACAACAAACCTGAAGCCAAAATAGAAGCTGTGGCGTGGATGGCAAAACTACGCCAAGCGGCCAACGGGCTACGGCAGGCACGTACGGCCGCAAGAGACGCCCAAACACTGTCAGTCATGTTGCAAGCGGACCTAAAAGAGGCCCAGAAAGTAGCAAAGCAGGTTGCACAAAGTGTCAAACCAACTCTGACGAAAAATGAAGAAAATGTAAAGGAGCTGACAAAAGAAATAAACGCCATTTGCAGTCAGCACGACAACAAAAACAAGACGTGCCCCACAGACAAGTGGTTTTGTGTTAAAGAAGAAAACAAATGCAAACTCAAAACATGAACAGAAACCGCAGCAGCAGGAGCAGGACAGCAAACAGGGGGAACAAAAGAAAGAGGAGAAATGCAAAGGGAAATCGCAAACAGACTGTAAATCTCCGGATTGCAAGTGGGAAGACAACAAATGCAAAAATTCTACTTTTATCGTAAATAAGAAAGTTTATGTGATGGCTTCTGCATTTGTGAGGTTGGTGGCATTCTATTTTTCTAGTGAGTCTTGCTCGAATCAATGAAATTTTTAAAATATTACCATAAGGAGAGAATTTACTATGATTAATAAAATTTTCTAATCTTTGATATATTATAACGTTGTCTGCAAAGAATAAAAATTCAAATAAATTTGAGGATTATAAAAAGTAAAAATTTAATATTAAGTAAGCATGTTGTTGTTAAACAGTATGCCGATAAGGTATAACAAATGAGTAATATTATAATATGTTTTGTTTTGTTTTTTAATTATGGAAATTAAGTAGGTTTTTATTAAAAACATGATTTAAGAACATTATAATAATAATCTTAATCATAGGAGATTTTGTGTTGTTAGTGTGTGTATACTAATATCATACTAGCCGTGGTTACAAAATGGCCAGCTTAAATAATAGTATTTAACACAATAGAAAGTGTGTTACAGGAGTGATTGTAAGCGGGAGAGGGAGAGCACGAAGAATATTATTAAGGAAAGAAAAAAAGAGACAGGGATGGAGAAGGAATATACAGTTTCTAACACAAATATGATGAGGAATACCATCGGACACACCGATATGCTGGAAGCTGCAGTAATGAAGAGAGAAAGCTTCCAGTGTATAGGACAAAA
>NW_027123540.1:205-662 GCF_001457755.1 Trypanosoma equiperdum | reverse complement strand
ACACACCGATATGCTGGAAGCTGCAGTAATGACGCGACAAATTGTCCAGTGTATAGGACAAACATTTCCGCTATGTTATACACTAAGGGCCGACAACGTGATGAAAAAGAATGAAAAGACACACCGAATGGGAAGAGTGGAGGCCCAAAAACACAAGGCAGAATGAAAGACTGCAGGCAGACCAAAAGAGGCTTCCCCGTATTTTACACAAAATGGATAGATATAAAGGCGGAAATGGTGAAAGCAGTAGTTTTTAAATCTGACGATGGACTTCAGTGTACAAAAATTTTGGAAAAAGACCTTAGATTACATGACTGGAAGTATTCTCTTTACTTTATTGGGAAACGAAAATGATAGTTGGGAAATTGTATAATTTAAGGGCTAAGACGTGTTAGGTTATTTTTAAAGGATTTTAAAGAAAGCCGCACACCGGCTCAAACATTCCTAAAGAGTAAAT
>NW_027123540.1:0-195 GCF_001457755.1 Trypanosoma equiperdum | reverse complement strand
GAAATGGTGAAAGCAGTAGTTTTTAAATCTGATGATGGACTTTAGTGTACAAAAATTTTGAAAAAAGACCTTAGATTACATGGCTGGATGTGTTATCTTTACTTTATTGGGAAAAGAAAATGATAGTTGGGTAATTGTATAATTTAAGAGCTAAGACGTGTTGGGTTATTTTTAAAGGATTTTAAAGAAAGCCGC
>NW_027123083.1:75194-89728 GCF_001457755.1 Trypanosoma equiperdum | reverse complement strand
CAGCACCAACACCGCCAACTCCGAGGCCTGTGAAGAAGCCGCCGGCAGCACCTGCGCAGACACCGGCGCCACCACCACCAAGGCCATCGAAGAAACCCGTGGCGCAGGCTGGAGCACCTGCACCCGTTGCACCACCTTCACCAAGGCCCGTAAAGAGACCAGTTGTAGCTGCCGCAGCACCAACACCGCCAACTCCGAGGCCTGTGAAGAAGCCGCCGGCAGCACCTGCGGCTTCAGCACCACCGTCTCCGAAGCCAGCCAAAAAACAAGCGGCGGCTGCAGCAAGTGCCCCGGTGTCTCCGAGGCCAGTGAAGCAGCCAGCTGGGACCCGTGCACGATCCCAACCAAAGAAACCGGCAACTAAGGCAAAGTCTCCTCCGGCCCCTCCTCCCGCCGCGTTGCCTGCACCAGCACCCGCAGCCGTACCCGTCACCCCAAAAATCAAACCCACTGACTTTGTCCCCGATTACCGTGAAAGAGTGCTGCAGATATTCCAACAGCTTGCGGAGATCAACAAAGCCTTGGATGAACGGTACAAGGCAAGCTCGTATGTTGTCGCTGTGGAGAGGCTAAAGCGGAATGATTACATCTATATGAACTTTCCACCAAACATCATGCCCCCTGGGGTAAACGACGAGGAGCGCAAACGGCTTGTGGCAAAGGTGAAAAATACGACGGCAATGGGCGACAAACTCAGGGAAAAGATCGTTGAGATCCTTACAACGGGTGATCTCGCCGAGCTCCATTTATTGCAGCAAACACCACTGATTCGTGCTGTAAGAGAACTCACACAGGTGCATGGCGTCGGGCCGCGCACGGCTGTGATTTTCTTCAAAAAGCACGGCTTGAAAACTGTCGAAGAACTGAGAAAGCGTGTGGAGGAACAAGAGGCTAATGAAGGAGGAAAAGGAAGTAGTGGTGACAAGTCTGCACTAAAACTGACTGAGGCTCAGCGATTGGGACTCAAGTACTACAGCGATATTACTCAACGCATTCCACACGCAGAGGTTCGCCTGCACGAGGCTTTTCTTAAGCTGCGGCTGCGGAAGTACCTTGGGAAGAGCTACGAGCTTGCCATATGTGGGAGCTACCGCAGGCGGTTGGCAACGTCAGGAGATATAGATGTGCTTATCACACGCAAGATAGTAGCAGACGAAGGTGCAACACCCCAAGGCGCCAGTGAAGAAACCAGCAGGGAGAAGGACGGATCCCTCAAGGTCGAGAAACAGTTAGAACCACAGGAGGTTCTTGCAGCTTTTGTTTCCGCCCTGAAGGAGGAACGGTACATTGAAGCGACCCTTGCACAGGGAGCAACGAAATTCATGGGTGTTAGTCGTCTGAAAAGTTACAAATACAACGCCGGTACAGCGAACCCGAGGATGTACCCTGCACGACGGTTGGATATCCGCTTTGTGGAGCCAGAATGTTTTCCCGCGGCGCTTCTGTACTTCACAGGAAGCAAGAACTTTAATGTTGTCATGCGTGCGGAGGCTATCAAGCGCAACTTCATTCTCAATGAGTACGGCCTATTCCGTAACGATGCTACTGGGAATGAACCAACATCGTCCTCCGAAACCGGTGGCAGGGTTGCCGGAGATGGGGCTGACAAAGGTGCCATCCGCGGCCGCTGGAGCGCAGAGGCGTTTCAGAAGTTAGTCCGTGCGAATTATTACTCTGCCAAGTCCCCGGCATTTGTTGGCACAATAGAAGACGCGGTGGACGATGAAAAGGATGGCGAGGCGGCGGTCGGGAAGAACGCAAAGGGCTCAAGCGCAACGTCACGAAAGCAGAAGCAGCAGCAGGCGAAGGAGCTTGCAGCTCTCTGGCGTGAAGTAGAGGCCCGTCGCGTAAAGGTGAAACACGAACGTGAGATATTTGCAGCCTTGGGGATGGCATATGTTCACCCAGAGAAGCGGGATGTAGGAACGAAAACAGAAGGGAACGTGGTTGGAGCAGATAAAAAACGAAGATCAAAATGATGTGAAGTGGATGAATGTAGGCTAGCGCCAACAAACACCTTATTGCCGTACGTTAAGGGCGCATGTAGGTGGGTGTGTACGATAGATACCGTATGGCCGCTGACTGTGAAGCCCCCCTCTTTCTTGTTCAACCCTTTATCATTTTTGATTTCTTTCGTTTTTCGTCTGCTTCCTCCCCATGTTTCTTTACCTGTTGAGACCCCATACCGTGCCGTTGGTGGCTTTGTGCGTAAGACCTTGGTTTCAAGGTGGGGGGGGGGGGAGGCGTGTTGACATATAGATGGAAAAGTATGGGGGAGGAATGCTCCGCTCACTCGGTTTTTGTCGTTTGTTTGTTTTGTCAACTTTGTACTTCATACAACGGATCCATTCCAGCCTGTGTGTGTGTGTGTGTGTGCATATATCGGTGTTCGCGGGAAATGCAATTTTCGGAGCCTACACATGACATGCATGCGTGTGTATCTGTGTGTTTGTGGTGGGGTACCAATTTGTCGAGAGAATGTCTGAAGAAAGCTCAGTTAAGGAATGAAGGGAGTGAAAAATAGAAAATTAAACTAAAAAAGGGACAATAGTCAACTAACCGTGCAGGGAATATCATAACAATAGCGAGGGGCCAGTGCAAAGAGGTAACGGCACGTGGAGAGTAAACATACGATTGAATGGATGGGCCGCGATTTGGAGGAGCATCATCATAGAACACATTTAAGGGAAACGGCGAGTTGCCCAATAATAAATTCATTTTCTCCCTCTTTCATTTAAAGGCGCCAGCTTCCGTCGGGCACACAAATACGTAACTGTTACATACCGTGGTCTTGCTACTCTGTTTCTAGGTCGAGGAACTTGAGGGCAATATGACTTCTGTTATTATTATTTTCCCTCTCCCTCTCTCTTGATACGCGTTGTGTATTCACATTTTCTTTTTTTTTAAAAAAAGGGGGGAAGGGAAAGAATTGTTTCTTACCCGTTTTCTTTGACAGAGCGGCTACATGACTGTGTTGAATAGCAACTGGCTTCATCCCACTGGATGAGGACGTTGTTTACAACCCATTATTTTCCCGCCGTTATGTGTTTTATCTTTCCCAACTTAACAGTTTTGCGCAGGGTTGCACTGTGCGTGCACATGCGCGCGACACCGTCGTGTTAGGGAAGATATATATATATATATATATAAGAAAGGGCGGTATGTGTGTGTGTGGGACAGTTGTGACGGTGTTTCATTTGCGACGTGTTGTCAGCGCCTTATTCTCCGTTACTTTTCTCCTTCTCAGTTCTGTCTCTTTCCATTGTGGCATTTATGTGTCTTTGTGATGGGGGTACAAGCCAGTGCATAAAACTCCGCAGCGCGCACTCTTTTCTTGGTCACCACCAGGTAAAAGGTGGTGAATGAAAGAAGACGAAAAGTTTGAATGCAAATATTGAGAGAGTGCGCATTGAAAGCAGAAACCTTAATACATTCCACACCCTTTGTAAATCGATTGCGCTTGGTTTCTTCCACCTTCCTATTTGCTTCTGCTCCTCTTAACCGCGTCGGGCGGCGCAATTTATAAAGGAGGTGGGACCTAAGGGGAAGAACATACAAAGGAAACATTAGTAGAGGCTGCTTGTCTCTTTTTTTTTGTGAGGTAACGAGGGAAAGTTCAGAGAAGTGACAAAGAATAAAAGCATAGAGAAAAAATGCTCAGACGAACCTTCTTCCGTCTGAGTCTTGACAACCGTGAGAACATCATCCGCATTTTCACGGAGATGGCAGATCTCAACAATGCCCTGGGTGAGAAATACAAGGTACAAAGTTATAACCGCGCGGTGCGGAGCCTAAAAACGCACCTTGACTTACCACTGCGCACCGTCGAGGACCTTGAAAAATTCCCTGGAATCGGCAGCAAGCTGCTTAAGAAGGCTGAAGAGATCATCCGAACCGGGAAGCTGGATGAACTTGAGAAAAAAACGAAGCCCAAACTGAAGGCAATTCAGGAACTTACGCAGATCCATGGCTTTGGCCCCCGGGCGGCGGCAACACTGTTTGACCGCGAAGGTATCTTTACTGTGGAGGATCTTATTGAAAAGGCAGACCAGATTCAACTGACAGAGCAACAGCGCGTTGGTGTACGTTACTTCCACGACATAAATGAGAAAATCCCGATGCACGAATCCATCCTTCACGAAAACTTCCTCCGGGAGTGTGCGTTGCGGCGACTGGGCTCTGATTATGAGATTCAGATATGCGGTAGCTACCGCCGCCGTCATCCCTTCAGCGGCGATATTGACGCCATACTTGCGCGTTCTCTTAACGCCCCACCATTAGATGCCCCGGTGACAACCACTGGCGTCCTTACCATTCTGGTTGAGTACCTTCAGGAGCAGCGGTACCTCGAGGCGACGATGGCACTCGGACCTCTCAAATACATGGGCATGGGCCGGCTCCCACCGCGCACGACGGGAGGTGCAACAAAAACATATAAGGCTCGTCGTGTGGATATTCGTCTCATTGAAACGAAGTCTGTTCCTACCGCCCTCCTCACCTTCACGGGGAGCAAAAACTTCAACGTCATTATGCGGCAAGCCGCCATCAGCAAAGGTTACCTGCTGAACGAGTATGGCCTCTTTAAGGTGGGCACGTCGGATGAGGTTCGAGTGCTGCAGGAGCGAGTGCGAGCAAGGAAAGCCGCAGGTTTAAGCAAGTCACAGATGAAGCAGGAGGACCCGTACTCTTCGTCCTCTGTAACCGAAGAGGGTGCAGAGCCTTTTGTCTCGTCTATTAGTGGAAACTCTGCGAAGATGGAAACGCTGGGTATGACGAAGGAGGAACTCGAGGCGAAGCGGGTGCACGTGACGTGTGAGAAAGACGTGTTTGATGTCCTCGGGATGCCTTACGCAAAACCGGAGAATCGGGACCCATAGATACTATTTGGATAGCGTTGATGCACTTCACCACTGTGTTGTGTGAGAAGGTAGGGGGAGGTTTCTAGCCGTTATTGTTGGCATTGTCGTTATTTACGTGGATGATGTGAAAGATGATTGGGAAGGTGAATGAACATAGAAGCAAGTTGTTTAAGTGTTGTCCGTTGGCATGCATGTGGGCATAATGGTTTATTATTACACGGAAGATTATGTTCCGCTCCCTCAAATACGTTCTGATGATTCATCAAGAGAGTGTGCGTGAGGAAATGAAAGGGGCCGGAAGTCTGGTTGACGTGTCGGCTCTCACACCTACATAGATAAGGGAAAAGGAAGAAGTGCGTGCGCTAGTGAGTGTTTATTTTGTAACCGGTTGTGGCGCGGAGTTAACCACCTGCGATTGTGGGCAGGGGGTCGTGTGGGGCGGTCCTTGTTAATCAGAAAGTGTGGCGAAAGGGAAGAAAGAGGGAAATGTAACCAGATCTTCAAGGCGAGAGGGTGAGGACGAATGCTAAAATGGGTTTCACCGTAGCGGACTGCTTTCTGTGACCTCGTTCAGTGCCGTGCGGCTGGGAAGTGTGTGTGTAAGGGGCGTTGAGTCAGCTGCGAAGAGGGAAAGATATTCAAATTTAAAGATAATACGAAGTGTGGAGCAACTGCACCTCTCAGTTCGGAGGGCATGTTCCAGTTGTAAGAAGAAGCAACGACTCCGTCAAGCCCCCTTCTCCATCACACTTACTTACCTCTCCCCTTCCCCAGAGGCGGCTCCATCGTCTCGAGCCCCTTGGCGGCCTCGCATGCATTTGGATGAGGTATGGGGAGGCAACTGTGAACATTTGGGAATTTCTTTTATTGCCTCTTCCCTTTTGCTCTGGCACGGCGCCCCCTTATAATGCCCCGCGTACAGTTTATATTTTTACTTTTGTTCGCTTTCTATTTCCTTCAATTACCGCAGCCCCTCATGTTATGGATGCGATGTGCTGCCAGGGGAAAGTGGAGCGCACGAGCATTAATTCGCACGCGAAAGCAACGATTCCCCTCCTCGGTTAGGGTGTTGGGATTGGTGGCCATTACCGCCTTTTCTCTTTACCCGGCCTTCATTTATTTGCCTTCGATCCCCTCCTCTCCCTTTTCTTTCACACACATGCACATGCAAACGCTCGAATTATGAAAGAACCATGTTTGTGCTATGTGCGTGAATGTGTGTCGCTGTGTCTTTCTCTGCGCATTGCCTCAGGGGGAGAAGAGTGCATTGTGCACTCAAGAGAGGCGGGGAACACCAATCGTTTTTTTTCTTTCCTGCTCATCTCGTTTTACGCAACACTCGTTTACTTGTTTGCGTGATCCCATTGGAAAACAACGCCGTCCGTAGCGGAATAGAGGAGAAAGTAGTGCGTAGAGACATAAGTCTCCAGTTAATTGCTCTTTCTTTAAAGGGCACGCATCTGCGTACATTAATCGTAAACAAAAAAAAAAAAAGAGCGTCAAGCCCATAAAGTAGTAAAACTGACCATCAACTAACAAAGGGGTGATTCACGAGATTAAGATAAGGAGGTGAGTCTTGTTAAGTAAAAGAATAATCCAAAAAGGGGGAAAGGAAATTAAAAGGTATGACGGGGGCGGACGAGAAGCCTCGTGAGGTATCCGAAACAACTTCAGTCCGTTACATTGATGGAAGACGGGGTCGTGGCCTTATAGCGGAGGTGGACTTCGAAGCTGACTCCACAATTCTCTGCGTGCCTTACGACATTGCGGTGCTCTATAGCCCATTTGTGCGCAACACATGTTACCGCTGCTTCGTCAGCGTTCCCAAGGACAGCCGTACGTCGCAGGGTAGGGGTTCGTTGCAGCGTAAGCGGCCGCAGCAAAGACGCCCCACTTCGCAATCCCAGCGTCTGCCGTTACGGCGCTCTTACCCTCAACATGGGCGACAGACAAGCAATGAAAGGAACAGGGAACGGGAGGAACATCACTATGAATGTACTGATTGTAAGCACCTTGTCTTGTGCGAAAACTGCGTTCGTGAGCTGGCGGAGGGGGTTCCTCGCGTGCCCGTTGGGGATGAGCCTTCCAAACCGGCGACATCACTCACATGGCAGGAGCAGCTGGAGGTGATGCAGCAACACCCGCTGCTGCAGGCCCACAAACAGGCGTGTGCATGGTTCTGCTCTCTCCCTGAGTCCGATCGTGAGGGCGATACGGATTACTTACGGTTTGCCTTGCAGTATGGCTCGCGGGCGTTGTTGGGTGACACGGCGCTTTTGCTTTCTGTCGGTGAGCTTTGCACCAACGCAACGCAGCAGCCCCCAGCGGCTCGTCAATTCTGTACCTCATTTGCTCGCCGCGTGGCGGACACGTTTGCCCCACAAGGTTTTCGCGTCGATGCGGATCACCTTCGCGATGTACTCTTCCGGACAAAGTGCAATAGCATCGGTTACCCCTTCAACGAGACGGAGACGCTTGGATGGATGATGCAGGAGAAGTTATGCATGATTAACCACAGCTGCGATCCAAACGCTGCGATTGTGCGACCGCGTCGGATTGAGGCTTCCACAAGCAGCAGGAGTGCGGCGTGTTCCGTGGAGCTCCTGGCGCGGCGGCGGATAAAGGCTGGGGAGGAAATTACCATCGCGTACATCGACGTGGATAGGTATGAAGACACGCAAATAAGGCGTCGGCACCTTTTGGAGAGCTATTGGTTTCTTTGCATGTGTAGCCGATGTGAAGTTAGCGCCAACCCCACAGCGCCTACTCGAAGCCCCCCAGCTGTTCCACACAAGGGCAACCCCACGAAGACAAAGAATAAGAAAAGGCGAAATGGACGCCAGTGGTAAAGCGGTGGGAGGGAGTGAGGTGGCCACACGATGTGTATATACCGTTTTGCTAGATTTAGCGCGGCAGCCGGTGTGTGTATTCGTGTTCCATTCCCCGGAGCCTTTTTTATTCATTGCTTTTTGAATACTGTTAACTGCCAGTACCTAGAGGTGGAAAAACACTTTCATTCTTTTTCTTCGGTTTGACTGCACTATCCTCTCTCCTCCTTTTTGTGCTGTAAAAAGGATGACTACGCATGCTTTATGAAGAAGGAAAGAGTATTTACCGAGATGGTGACCGCTGATAACTTGACAGTCGACCGGTTTGCACGTTGTTCTTCATGCAAAGTGTAATTGGTGCAAATGGAGAGGCAACGGCCGTAAACTTACGTTTGATTTGGCGGTTACCAACGGCGTGCATACGCATATGCGCTCCTTTATCCTTTAACTCTAGTGGCGCTTGGTAAACCTGTTTCGTGAAATCATTCTTTCGGGCGAATATCATCTACACCACTCTTTGGACTGTCCAGCGTCCACATAACCCCTTCTTCTTCCATATGGCGAGATGGTGGCCCTTTCGTTTCGGATGTTAGGAAATTTATAATAATGTCCGTAACACCCTCGACTGTGCGATAAGGGCCATGAGGCTTCTCAAAACCCTGTAAATGACTGGGGCACCTCGCGGTTAAACACGGCAAGTCAAAGGAAATTTACCTTTTGCTTGGCACGACCTGGATCGGGGATAACGGCGGTCGTCGGCAGTTTGCAGACCAACTGAGGGAGGGCCAAGGTCACTGCGCAACCGGAATTACGGTTGTAGCTACCCGGGGCTTTGGGCGATCCCTTCTGTTCCCATCCCTTATGTGGGGGTAACCAACTTTTTTTTTAAAAAAAGGGCGGCGCACGGTGAGATCTCCCCAATGTCGGGTGACCTCCAAAAGCCGGAGGCGTTGCAACGAACCTTTTTCGTCTTACAATACTTCTGTCGTCGTTCCCCGCCATAGAGGCGGAAAGTTGATTTGCACACTGCGTGAGGGATCGGGCGCCGTTGCTTCCAGCCAGGTGCGCGTCTTGGGTTGAAACGGTCGCCGATGAAGAATTTGCATGCAACTAAACCCGGAGACAGCAACGCGGATGGCGGGCCGAATTGGCCAACTGTCCAGTGGAAAGCTGAGTGACCGCGAATTTTCCTGTCGAGTAGGTTTTTTTTTTTGCTTGATGGGGGAAATGGCCGCGCTCTGCACCGCCAATTTCCACAAAGGCCCGCAGTGCGGGACACGTGGAAGTACCTTCGCATCCTCGCCAGTGGGGCGGCACGCGAGAGTATTTTACCTTTAGGATCCTAGTTTTCAAGGTTTAATGTCCCCGTAGCCAAAACTGGGTCGCTGCCGTTCTCACCTCTGAGTGCCTTATCTCCTTTGACCTATTTCCTACACCCTGTTCACCATGATCCCTTAAAATGGCTTTAAAACCTCCAAACTTACGTCACTGTGCTCAACTTTCATTTTCACCGCCCACGTCGCTGCGCCGTTTGCACCTTGCTGAGGTATTGTTGATTCCAAAGGGGATCCGCATTAATTAGTTGGAGGGTCTCGGGGAAAGTTTCGGCGCCAGCGATGAGGGAGCGACGGAGTCTCCCGCCAGTGCGGCCGCACTTTCCCATTCATTTTCCGACCTTTCATGCTTTTGCGCACCTCACCGAGTTGTTTTCACCACACGTAAGGCGATAGCCACCTAGATGGCCAAAATGAAGACAACACGCAACTGTCTCTGTGTAAAACTGATTATTTAACGAAAAGTTGCCCGGAAAACACCCGTAAGCGCAACAACTACCACATTCCAACCCCACTCACCGGCGGCGTTCTGCCTTCCCGGGGGTCGGATGTTGCGCCAGGAACCCTCCAGGCACTGTCCATATCGCACAACCACCGCAGTCGCCAAAAAGAGGCCTTGTGTTAATATAACGCCCTTCGACGAGGCACGCCAAATTACTTAACCGTGTCGAAGCCCCAAATGGCGAGTAGAGAACCGGACCTGACCAACCAAAACCCGAACAATACGATGCCGCCACTGCGACGGCGCTCTCATGCCCACTCGAACTGTCCTTCATATATCGTTCATTGCCCTCAAACGGGTATCACGCTCTGTGAAGAAGTGAAGGGCACCGTCATTTTATGCGTGGTGGGGGACGACCCTTCCTCTGTGTTGCCTTTCTGACTAAACGAGAGCTTCCGTTGGTCGGCTTTCCGGTTCCACTTTTTGTCTTTTCATAAGCCTTTTGCGGAGCTGCACGTTGGTCTCCAAAAAAGGCTTCCGGTGCCGGGGATCGAACCCGGGTCTAGCGGGTGAGAGCCGCTTGTTCTAGCCACTATACCACACCGGAGACGAAATCGGGTCTATTATGTGAACTTGGTGTTACAGCGGTGTTGTAAAACCCTATCGGAGGAGAGCGCCTTGATACCGTTCATTTCCTGTCGATTGGGCAAAGCGACAGTGGCTCCATCATTTTGGTGTCAGGATTCGGAAAATTCTATGGAGAGAAAACTATGCACCTCAGCGGCCACGCGCCTTTAAGAGCTGAAGTGTGCAGTCGGCTACTGGAGAAAGAGGTAGCGGCACAGCCATCGGTGCTCTCCAGTACGGGGGGAGGTATATATCAACTCTTCCGAACATGGAAAGCTGTTCCTTTAGTTCTGCAAACAGCTGCTGGTATTGTTATCGGGGGTGTGGAACAGAATGGCTGCGTGATCCCGCGTGAATCGTGATGGAATGCTTGGGGCCCCTCCATGCTAAAAAAAAAATTAACGTTTTCAAGGTCCCTTTGCGAAGAAAAAAGTGAACTGCGCATTTTGCAGAAAATATGGGGGCGCAACGTAGAAGCGCAACGCAAAACAGAATTTGAATAGGAAGACTCGGAATAACGTCATCGTTCAGAGGCATATGAACATTGATGCTGGCAAAGGGTGACATGAATAGAATAGAAGGTTTAAAACAAACAGGGAACACAAAGAAGCATCTGTTAGGTCAACTGCGGGACAATAGCTGGGGGTTGTCATTGCCTATATACCCTCTAAAACCAATGGTTGTGACAGGAAAAGCACTTGGCACACCGAGCCTGAGGGAAAGTGCGCTGACAGCACGGGAAGCTATAGGCCCTCGCAGCCAGTGATGGGACCCCTGTTCTTGGACGTATTGAATTGGCGGCTACGCTGCGAAGTGGGAACAGGAGAGGGCTCAATGGCAGTCGGGACAGAGGAACCGAGAGGGAATTCATCAGACGGTAAGGAGTTGCCACCGCTGTAGGCCATAATATGCAGGGATCCTGCGGGCGCCAAATTAAAATACGGTTTAGCGCCGCTGGAAGCGCTTCAGGCCGGTAACGTTGGGAAACCCCAGGTAGATGGTCTTCGCACAGCGGGATCTGCACTAGGAGTTAGTTAAATGAAGTGTTTTTCCACCATCAAACTCCTTGGACGATATCAGGAACATTGGACTCAGAATCTGATGATTGATTATGCTACAACCCCTAGCTCCAGTGTGAAAGGGGGCTTTTTCCAGCCCCAGAACGACGATATTGCACAGCGAACCACAACATCCACTTCCCTTACTAAAAGTAGTTAAGCCGTTGAATTGAACGATAACTACTGATGGGAGTGCCCACAGGTGAGGAGGGATAATTCTAAATAACAGTTATCCTGGTCACTTTATGGTCCATTGGTGGGTCCTGGAAACACGACGAAACAAACATCGACTCGGCTTGGATCGCGGTTGAAGAAGAGCTTATGGTAAGCGGGAATAAAGACAACGGGGAACGTTTCGTACAGGAAGGTCAAGTCGCATACGAGGAAGTTTGTTCATCGATCCCCGCTAAAAAATACCTGGGTCGACGCCTCAACTTACGCCGAAAACTCACACCGGAAGATGAACTGAAACGCAATATCGAAGCATTCACAGCGTAGTTCAAAAACCGCCCACGCAGACAACTAACGGCGTATGAACAACAACGAATTAGAGGACCGTCCCGACCCAGCAGTATCAAGGAATATACACAAAAACACGACGATTCAGCAGAACACCGAGTCCTCATCGACGGTACCCAATGTTTTCCTAACCGTCGATCAAAAAACGGGGGAGCATCCCCAAAGTGTACAAAACCCGCGCAATCAGGAGGAGGTTCACGAAGAAGATACCGAGGAAGATACAAACCCCCACGGAGCAAATAAATAAAAAAAACGTCTCACACGCCGACCCCTCCAAATTCAAATATAAGGGGTCCCAGCACCAACCCGGGTGCGTTATAAATACGAGAGCAGCCGTCAGCCATGTTCCCGAACACAAAACAAAGAGGCAGGGCAGCATAAAATGGGGAGGCCACGAACCATCCGCGTTGGCTTGGGGACTCTCCGCTCGGACTATGAGAAATAAAGATAGACCGGGACAAGCACAGCTCGGGGATGCGGAGAATACAAATCACAAGGATAACTCCACGGAGGGATATTGGATGTCGCCTGCGAGGCAAAAAGGCTCGATAAATCACATTCATGAAGAGTACTCCTGGAGCTGAACCTCAGGAGCCTTTACGGCAGATGATGTCATCGTACCTCTCGAAGTGGGGACCTTCCACGGTATCTCTTAGCATCCCGTTTCTTATTTTAAGGGAGGAAAAGAAAAAAATTAGGTATGCGGGGGAGGAGAGAGGGGGTTTGTAGGGGAGTGCAGGAACTGACTTCCGCATTCGAATGTAGCGCATGACAGCATGTAATTGAAGGGAAGAAAAATTTATATCAGACGCACTTACAGGTTCTTCCGTCTGTTCGCCAGGACAGAAAGTACAAAATTGAAAAGATGAAGGGGAGGAACGTTTTTGACTATGGTAGATTTTGTCACCACCTTCCACCCAAATGCAGAGGTCTGCCGCTGTGGAATTCGCATTCGAAGAAAATTCCTTCACTAGTTTTGACGTACCTTGTGGGAGTTGGTTTAATATTACTGAAATGCCTCATCAGGTCGGCGTATTCACTTTCCTTTATATTGTGCAGCATGATTGAGTTGAACGTCAGCGGGGAAACATCAAACCTTCCGTAAATATTATGAAAATGACATCGCCTAACGGTCGCGTAAGTAACGTCCTTTGCAACGCGGAATATTGTGTGCCCCACCATCATATCCTCATGGTCCATGAAAAGCAAAAGATAATGTTTAAGGTACGCGCGATCATATGATTGATTAGCGAGACGGCGCAGGGGTCTGTAACCCACAACTTTTTCAGCGATGTCTCTGGAAATGGTGAAGACCGATCCATCAGCATAGCGGAACTGGTATGGATAGCGGTTCGGCATACTGTAGCCATAGTACAATTTATGGGTGGGCAAGACGCGTATATTGGCAAGTTGCTGTGGTACGCGAAGGTACATGTCGTCATCAGCTTTACTAATGAAAGTTGCAGTACCGAAAAGGTTCAGTGCCAAATCCAACCACATGAATGTTTTTCGGCTCATACCAACCTCCGTCTCGGGTCCCCAAAAGGTGCCATCTCCCATTTTCTTATTTGTTGAAACGCGACCCTCATCAATGGGAAGTGTGATAATGTCCTCCCAATGACGAGCCTCCTCCTTTAATATATCTGAGTACTTGAAATTATGAACCGGATGCCGCGCGAGAACATATAATGGTATCATGGCCCCAGTGAAGTTATTCCTCTTTGTAGCCACATCGGGGAACGTCCAACATGTCATGCGTTGAAGGAAGCGGCGTCTCCGCCTCACGCTAATATCCGGAGACAAAACCCCCAATGCCACAAGATAGTCCCGCGACTTCCATGTTTCCAACACTTCAGGCGAAATGTACTGAAAGGGTGTGTCCACATGCGGACTCGGATCGTACCGGGCCCTTCTATCCGCATATTCATCACTCATTTCTTGGTGTTTTTGTACGCTGTAGTGGATAAGTTTCCGCAGCACTACGATACCAATAATCAAGGCTATTACAGTAAGGAACATAGAACGCTTTTGCCTTACCCTTTTGACCCTAGCAAACATTTCCTTTATAAGAATATCTACACTAAAAAAAAAAAGGGAAGAGAAGAGAAAAGAAGACCCCAGGCCACGGATGCATGCAACAAAAATAAATCAATGAGGTAAATCGAGAGGAGGGGGGAAGTAAATACAGTGTTGTGAGAAGAGTTGAAATGAACCAGATAAAGAACAAAACAAAAAAGAAATGGAGCTTTTAGGTGCCAACTTTCAAACTGGTGGTCCATTTCGTTACCGTTGGGACCACAATCGGCCACGTGCGTAAAAGCCAAACGAAATGCCCCACCAGTGCGCACACGCTACTCCTATGGTGATTACTGGTGCCAATATTTTATCCCCGCAAGTACAACGGTGAAGTGCACCCACCCAAGATGATGGGGAAAATATTAAAAATTGGAAAGATTAATAATAGAGAAAAGGCGAAGAGTGGAAGAGATTTCTACTCCAAATATTCCCGCTCTTTTGGACACGTTCTCATTCATTCATTCTTTCACCTTTCCCTCTTTTGTCCCCCTACATATTGCATGGCACATTTGTTTCCTGAAGTCGATGGAAATATCAACGGGGGCCCAAAACTCTCCAATTCGTCAGACCGAAAAAAAAACTCGGGAAAACAACATTCGGAATCTCAAACCACAGTTTTCTGTTTCAACCGAGTTGTGCATTCGGTAGCGAGTTCGCCATCTTTTTCCTCATAATACGCATTCAAATAACTCTATATCACGTCACAGTGCTTCTGCGCGAGCAGAGACGCTGCAGAAACCAGCCACCACAACACCGGGAGCTTATGATTCATGTGGTTTTACAGAGCCAAG
>NW_027123083.1:50233-75184 GCF_001457755.1 Trypanosoma equiperdum | reverse complement strand
ATAAATATATATATATATATATATATATATAACGGAACTTCCACCTTTCGTGGATCAGCAGCCCTCTCATATTCCACATGCCGCATCGCGTGACAGGTGCTGGTGCGTATATGTAGACAAGTTAAGCGGAATAGCATATGAACAACATAAACGCGGCAAAATGTTCATCCTTTTGTTAAATCACATCAACCCGATCCCTGTTTTGTTTTCACAACATCGACGGACGTTACGCTTGTCAGATGTCACCATCATTGACATTTGCGCAAAGTACACAAAACCCGGAGGCGAATGCGAGGAAAAGTTAAGTTGACGCCGGTAGAAGCAAATGAAAGACATTAAGGGGGGATAATGGTATTCAAACCGTAAGAAACCGCCAAACATAAAAAAACCTTGGCGGGAAAGAGGAAGCGTGTAATTTCCCTTTTGGTTCCCCTTCGCCCACACCGCTGCCGTGGGCGCAAACGAAGAGAAAAAAAAAAACAACAGAAATCAATGCAAAAGATGCGAACAGAATACACAAGGAAATGCAGGCAAGAGACAATTCACGATGCTTCTACTCAATACAAACAAATACCTTCAGTTGGTTCCTTCATTTCCTCCATATGTTTATGCGAACTGATTAAATCGCAGATGAACATTTCCATCACCGAAGGTTCTCCGTTCCATTCTTCCATAGGACTTCTACAGAAACCAAGGTGTCCACCGTACGGGAACTTTACAAATGCTACCAATTTATTGCAAGATGCCACATCGTCGAATGCATTGCTTGGCAGTGAGCCGATGACTGGGTCATCTTCAGCCACCAGACAAAGCACTGGAATGTTACAGTGTCGCAGCGAGGTAAAGACATTCACAGCATCGTAGAAGTCCTTGACAGTGGCAAAACCATTGTGCGGCGTGTTAATGTGTACATCAAATTCTTGGAGTGATCGTAAGCTTTTCATGAACTTTAGAATGTCATTGTCATGTTCCTTAAGGTTTATCTCCTTAACGTTTTTAAGAACATCTATGTGTTTGGTGACGAACTGAATAACGTTGCTAATCATCTTCCGCTGATACATGGCGTTTTGGGGTTCATTCAAGGTCCTGCTTGTTTCTTCCATATCCAAGGGGCTGTTGATGATGAGGGCGGCATCCAACGGCTGTGATTTCACCCCCTGGAGCGCACATTCCTTTAGAAACTTTGACATGATTACCCCACCGAGGCTGAACCCGGCTCCCCATATATTATTGGCCGCAGTGCCGAACTTTCGGGACAGCGCTTCCCTCGAGAGGGCGGTGGAAAATGTTTTGTGCAAATCCCCTGTCCATGAAGCGGATATCATGCGGGGGGTTGTCAACGGCGTGTCCCCAAGGCCCTTGCAATTAAAGACGCAGCAGTGAATGCCGTAACGGTGTGCGAGTAGGACACAACGTTGAATATAATTCGTTTGTGACCAGGATGCGAGGCCTGGGACAATAATCAAAATCCCTCGCGCGTCTCGTTCCGATGTGTCCGCAATGAGCCAATCTAAGCAAATGGGATTGTCATCCACACCATTCACAACTTCGCGCGTGTAACTTATCGGCCAGTTTGGCCGAAGGGCGCACAAAACCGTATTGATTCGGCCGTCATACGGTGGCGAGAGGTAAAACAGTTTCTCCACTTTATCAAGAGAGAAAAAAACTTTGGACGTGTTTCCATGAGCCACAACTTCAATAACTCCGCGGGACCGACGTCGCCTTTTCCCAAAGATCCCGTCCACAAGCGTGCGAACCACGTTCCAAAAATGTATAACCAATATGTGAATGAGGGTGTGCAAAAGCAAGAACAGTACCTTCTCCTTTAAGGAAGTCATATGTGTGGCTAGCAAACTAAAAGGATATGTCTCCCCTTCTTCTTATTTTGTTGTTGTTTCATATAATATACGTGTAAAAATACAGAGGAAATGGGGATGAGCAAAAACGAAAACATAAGAAGACATGGTAATAACGAAAGTAATAATTCAGCGAGCAAGCAGGAGTTTACGAGCCCGCTCATTTTCCCCACCGCAAATCACCTTTTCCCACATTCCATCCTATTTACCCGCGCAGCGGTGCAAAATTTAATGGGATGAGCGTCGCACCTCCACTGCAGTTTACGGTCACCCCTACAGCACTACAGCACTTAACTGACGAGCACAGTGCTTGAAGGGAAAGAAGTAGTGACAAGAAAACAAAAATAAAAACTTGGAATGGACTGCACATTTGACACTTCGACAAATGTGAAGTGGATTCAACCCCCAGCGTCACCATCTAAAAAAAGAAAAAAAAGATAGCACCGCTGCAAGTGGCGCAATAGTCCCAAAACCTTTTCGTCTGACTGTCGTTCGCACACTTGAGAAAAAAAAAACTGTAAAGAAAGAAAACAAAAAACAGGCAAGCAAATCCCAGAGTTTCCAGACCATTTTCGCATACCGTCGGAAAACTTCCCTACGACGGATGTCACTAACTAACGATTTCCATATGTAGTACTTCGCGGTGACGTATTTCTCTCCCATACACATTTGTACCGCGATACTTGACGTTATAGGAAATGCTCCTCACAAAAAAAAAAACCGCAGGTGGCTCAACGTTGCTTACGTTCCGAATGTCACTTACTGTTTTGGACCCATCTTGTCAAACGGACAGCGCAGGTGCACAATCTGGCCCATAATTGTTGTTTCCACGTCGATGCAGCGCATTACATTCACAACTTTCCTCCTGTATCTATTTCCTTTTTTTTTTTGCTTTCCCCCGCCCCAAAATTTCATCGCATCCATATTCTAATCTACTTGATGGAGCAAATAACCCATATTCCCTCTTTTCCGCATCACGGAGAACGTTTATTTCGGATATGCTCCATCTGCGATAACATCATAATACCCATTCGAGTTAACCGTGTTTACGGCTTTACCAAGTGAGCTTTTGGTGGATGTACCACACTGTTCGTCCATGGTGACAACAAACTCCAATGCGCCGATGTTTTGTTGCATCCCCCTCACCGATGATTCAGTGATCACACTTGACACGCGTCTGTCTGAATCAACTCCAAACAACTGCTCCTCCTCAACGTGAACGGCGTCTTCGACCACAAAGTAGCGCCCTAAGCAATGTTTTACTCTCTCTAACTGAAGCACTGCTTCTTGAATCAAAAAACTAATTTGCCCGACCGACGGATACCTCATCACTTTTTCAATTGCCTCATTGTAGCCTTTCATGATATTGGCTTTGATATTCAACAACATGACAGCTGCAAATAATGTAACGACGCTGTTTTCGAGGTGGTAGTCTTCCGCAGGGGTAACAAAACGCTCCGAAAGGAAGACATCCCACAGGTCTGCACATTGTTCAAGCGTGAATTCCCGAAGGAAGAGGAGTCGTAACCATCGCATAAGGTACAATGTTGGAGTGATTTTATATACAGTATTGATTTGTTTGTGGAGTTGTGCGTCTAGTTTCAGCAACAGTCGGCCCTGTACGTTGTGAGTGGCAGCAGTAATGCCATCTGTTTGACCATCGGAAGCGCTGAAGTACAAGAAGGATAAATTCACACCACTTTCAGTCATTATGGCGTCAAAAATGTAATACGCTACCGCTACCACTCCTTCCACTGGACATATTGGAGCAAAGATATTGGGTAGGGAGGCGTGTCCCCAACCTCGCTCATTGCGGAGGTGTTCGAGAATGGTTGCATCGTTATGTGTCAAATAAAACACAAAAGCCGCAACCTCATGCATGCCCTGTTTGTACTCACAGCTGTGTTGTACACAGTAAACACTAAGGATTTTAAGCAGGGCATCCCTTGTGGTGCGAAGTTCGAAAAGGGGAATATCCCAGTGAATCCGGTCAACATCCAGAGCGATAATGGAACACAGTTTGTTCAAACGGTACCTGAGCGCGTAAAAGCTTCCATTTTTTGGCAGTAAAGGATTTTCAATCGTCACATCATCTACTTCCTCGCTGGAAGAATCAAATTCCTCAAAACGCGCTTTTCTCTTCACAACCTCCCCTTTCTTTGAGTCATCTGGTGCGCGATTGTTTAAATCTTCATTCATTGTACGCCACCTTGTCATGCACTTTTGAGTACATGAGGACCATTTCTCCGAGAAGTTGTTGAGTTGTACATCTGTGGGAAGAAGGCCCGTGAGCAAACGCCAACGGAGACTGTGAAGAGATTCAAAAGAACGACGTTTACGTATACAGAAGTTCATAGTACGCTGTAGTAGAGCATCTGCAATGCGCCTTGCTACGATGGAGTCATAAATATCCGATAGTTCATCCATCCCTGATATTTTAAAGGTGGTATTAGAAGAGGAAAAGGAAAAAGAAAAAACAACAACAACAGCAAAATATTTGGGTCGAAATATAGTGTGAGTTAAGTAAAGGAAAAGGGAAAGAAAACAATGATGAAAATGGGGGAAACAAAAAGAGATAGGGGAGTTTGTCACGCACAACATCATCCCATCCATCCCCGAAAAAAAAAAAATGGAAGACACAGCTAAGAGAGACGTGAGCAAATATGTTCACTGCAGTAAAAGACAATAACACATTTCCTCCCAATTTCGTGCTTTAAAAGACGTTGACACTTTTAAAAACTGATAGAAGAAAGGAAATGTATGCCTCCGTCACGAGTGACAACGCTCCTTTACCCCTCTCCCATGCGACCCCGTGATGCTCTATGGAACGTCAGTAATTCGTATGGCGGTGTGTCGAAGAAACCTGCATAGCAACTGTTCTGATAAACGGGAGATTTTTTTTTGAAAAAATTTCATCATGGGCTCGCTGAGTAAAATGCTATTCAGAAAAAAAAAGCAACTTAATCATTATCCTTCCCTTTTATATGTGCATATATATATATATATATATATATATATATAAGAGCCATAAAGTAAAAACGTTTACAATCTCACCATCGTGGTCATGATTTTAACGAAATGGGTAATCAACATGGGGTACGATGGGAAAACACACGCCAAGTATCACACATGCACACGCGCGCACAAAAAAAAAACGGTGCTGCAACGGCAAAAATCAAGAAGGAGACAAAAAGAGGACCCTAGTGGGTAGGTGTGTGCATGTGTGCGTGAAACGTGATCATGTAAATTAATATCAACACTTCTTATGCAATGCTCTACCGCCCCTCTCCCTCCATTCCCCACAGTTGACTCAATTCCGTTATTTACGGCAACGTGTCGTCCTCTTCATCCCTTTCGATTTCTTCACAGAGGCTTTCCTTTTCAATAGACATGTTGTAGTCATCCATCACTTCACGTAAAGAAACGGTCGGTGCCACCTTGCTGAAACTATTGTAAATCCCATAGCGCCTCTCTTCCTCTTCTACCCGTCTTAAATCTTCCCTAAACTCCTCCTGATATCGCGCAAGTTCTTTTTCTCGGTTGTCCAGTGACCGGTTCCACATGACAATGTTTTCATGTTTTTTTTCAAGTGATGCCTTTCGCTCGTCAATCTCTTTTTCCAGCGACTTCAACTCCCGCTGGGCCATATCAAGATCTCGCTCCGCTTTGTGTTGCTCCTCCTCCCGCTGACCCAAGAGTTTTTGATTCTTCTCACATTTGTTAATCTGCTCCGTGATAAGTTCTAATTCGCGGGTTTCACTGAGCATTCGCTCATTCACCCACGCCAGGCGCTCGTTCAGCGACTTCTCCTCCTTATCTAACTGTGCCTCTGTATGCGAGGCTATTTGCGATAACTTCGTCTCATCACCGCGCAGTGAAAGACTATTTTTGCGTGTGGCACTTATCTTCGAGCGACACTCCTGGTGATCTATCTCCAAGCAACGGCGCTCTTCCGCGATGTTACTTTGTATTTTGTCGAGTAGCATAACACGCTCGCGAATGATGGCCTCTTCTCGGACATAATATTTTTCAACCTCCTTCTCTAAACCGAGGGTGCAAGAAAGCAGCTGCATGTAAGCGCGCCCCAAAGCGTCGGTGTTGCGGATGGCTTTTGAATCGCTGCTCATCTTTGTATTCCACTTGTTTCTATTTGGACGTGGCTTATGTCCGCACTCCCGCTGGAGTTCCAAATTGTAAATGTTAAGTGATGGTCAAAATAACAGTAATATTGATATAACGTAGGTGATGTAGTGGAGAGAAAGAGCTTCAAAATCGTCTTTGAGAACAGAGTAAACATCCCACACCTGATATGAGTCGGCGAAGGCAAAGGTTCTGGTTCTAACACGCATATGTTTACGTACGCTACTATGGTGTAAATACAGTGCAAAATAATAATAATAATAAATAAATACAGAAGATAAGCAATTACGTGAAACAAAATTGCAAAGCCAACTTGAAGCCGCCAGCTATCTGCATCAGTAATGGCACCACTACATAACACACGAAACATCAGGTCGATTGACTTGACTAACCGCACATGTTTTATTCTTTTCATTCCTAAGCAGCAAGGGTTTAATCAACTGCTGAGGTGATTTACCACATTAAATGTCTATTTTGTGTAAGAGTTCACGCGATTCCGCCAAATACGAGTGATTTGGACTATCGGTTGTGTCAATGGACGTAATTATTATCAATTCTTCACCCTCCTATTTTTTCCCCCGTATGCTGTCCCCTTCGTTTTCGGCCGCTGCATCCCTAAGCTTTAATAACACCGCACAAAAAAGAAAAAAACAGGAGGTAAACAAATGAAAGTGTTGCCGGATGATATCGCGCAGTGTTTTTTTTGTACGTGCTTCATTAGAAAGAGAGGAACCAACCGGGTGAGACTAACATAGTGCATGAGACGATTCAAAAATCCCCAGCGAAAGTGGAAAATATTACACTTAAATGCGACTCGTCTTCGTCCTAAATATACGCTGATTGAAGCCATAAGGGGATTCAAAGAGCTATGACACTTAAAGTTAGTAAGGAGTAAAGGTAACACGTGGGACGCCCTTACAAGCATCCATTTTTCAGATCCGGCGGCCATTTATACGCTAGTTGACATTCATCTGATGGAAGCCAAGTTCTTCGTCCTGTTCGAAAGTACGGGTATAATATGTTTTTGTCAACTGCGGGTCTTCATTCTCCGGTGGTGGCAGATGCTCACGGGGGTTTTGAATGTAAACGTTCGCCAACGGGTCGTCGAGAATGAATGTGAAAGGCCTCTTCAGCTCCAACAGATGCTCAAGTTCTTTTACGAAGGTAGTTAGCGTTTTAGCCTCCGGATCGGTAGCCGCCGCATCACCTTTAGCAAATTGCGCCTGTGGTAAACTTTTCAGCTGGTCACGCACCATCATGAGTGTTCCCTCAACTGTTGAAAAGAAGCCGCCAAGCGTTCCAGGGGCCAACTCTAGCGCGACTTCGGGGATCAACAATGTTGTGCTGTCGGATTTGAGGACATCACGCTTCAGATCGCTCTCCGACTTCACTTCAAGTGTTATTTTAAGTCCCTTCTCTGCTACTGCACCACCAGATTTCACTTCGTTACTCTTGTAACCGCAGAAATCACAACGGAACGCCATAATGACGGTTTCCTTGAAATATGGGATATTAACCTGCTGAATATTTATGAATCCAGGTTTTTTGCATGCACTGCACTCTGTTTCCATACGTACTACGTCATCAAATTGCCCCTCCTGCACCTCACGCTGCTCCGCATCCGTTCTCTGCGTATTGTATTCAATTGTTAACCCGAGAAGTTGACGGTCAATGTTCGTCCGCTCCTTTTCATACCGTGTCAATTGAGGATCAATGGTTGGGTGGTAGTAATCATAGTAAGCCTCGACGTAACTGTTACCTGCGGGGTCATCAATGATGAATGTAAAGGGCACATCTCCAGTGCGATATTGTCGGACCTTCTCACAGAAGGTCTCAAGTTTCTCATACAATTCGGGATGCTGTATTCGACGAAGTGGTTGCTGAAGCTGTAAACCAGACTCCGTTTGCTCCAGAAACCCCTCGACAGTGTTAAGCACACCTCGTTGCGACTCCCGAGGTATTTCCAGATCCAACTCAGGTATACGAATTGTGGCGTACTCTGACTTTACAACCTGACGATCCAAATCCTTCTTTGATTTCACCTCTAGTTCGTACCGCACTGATTTTGGTCCAAACTCACCTCCAAATGTAACTTCGTTATTTCGCTCACCACAGTGAGGACATTCAAAACTGCTGACGATCACCTCTTTAAAGTGGGGTATGTTCGTAATCATGAGGCGCGTGGTCCCGTTCCCTCCGCACCGCGGGCACCGGGATTCAATTTCATTCATTTCGCCTAGTTCCGTCCGAATACAATTTGCGGTACTCTCCTCATCGCCCTCCGTGTTATGCGCGACATCTTCCTGAACCTCCCCCATCGCCGCTCGTAGCGGTGCTTCATCCGGCGGAATCTCCTTTGGTGTTTCAGCCATTAAAGCTCTTGCAGATGAATCTGAGCACGAGAAGAGAGTTCAACAAAAAAAAAAGGTGAATGAGGCATTACTGCACAGAGAAAAAAAAACAACGATAAAATTGTGTGGCAGTGGCAACAATGCTACAAAAAAGGTTTCCCTCACACTATGAACGTTAGGCAGCTTCGTACGTTTTTTTTAAAAAAAAGAAGTGTACACTCAGCGGGTACTATTTATGTACCAGCGTGAACAATGTTGAAAATGTGACAAATGAACGCAGTAACACCAACAATACATATAAAAAGATGTGTGAAAAGAAGAGGGGGTGCAGCAACAATGTTGGTTGTAAACTCAGCTATAGGAGACGCTGCTTTTGTTTGCAAAACTTGACAATGCACCCATGAAAACTTGCGCTGACGGTGTCACATTAACCCTCAAGAGAATGCAATTCAAGGAACAAATTATACTAATCAACTGTTCGGCTGTACACGCTGCCTTGAATAATATTTTCTTACTTTGTTTTGCATACTCACTCGTATTTGACCGCCTCAGAGCTCTGTTGATCCACTGGATTTAAAGACGAAGCCATACTTGCACCTTCGAGTTCTTCCCTCAGTACATCCACCAGCTGCTGTGTTGCCTCTACGAGGTCAACACTTCCAAGCATCGATTCCTTACCGATGGAATTATGAAGCGCGTCCACCAATGCAGCACCCGCCTCCTCCGTCTTGTCGATACAACTTTTATAGTTGAATAGATACTCCCTGACCTTAACTTCACATTGACTGTTTTCGTCACACAACCTCTTTTGAAGCTCCTCTCGAAGATCGCCAATTGTTTGTAACCTCTTTTGGATGTTGGTTCGAGTTTCCTCCTCTCTTTTGATGGCATCAGAAAGTTCACGTATCTCATCGGATTTCGCCTGCGCCTCTCTGAATTGTCTCGCCTGAATGGCAGTTTGTTTCATTGCCCCTAGTACAGCTAAACTGCTTCGCATTTCTACTAATTTAACGTCAAGTAATTTGACCAACTTATCATTCATTTCGTTCTCCATCTCAAGATCGCTCAACTTCTTCCGGAGGTTGTGTGTAACCGATAGGAGGCAGTCTTGGGATTCCGGTGAAGAGGGATCAATGGATGGCGCCACGTCACCAAGAAAACAAATGCCGTCGCTTCGTAGCCGCAAGAGGGTGGTGAGTGACGACGTATATTCACGTACAGAAGTAAGTGTTTGCGTTTCCAGCGATACGCGACGCAGATCGCAACCTCCGGCTGTGGAGGTTTCACACTCCCACTCCTCAAGAATAAGCTCCTTCTTCACTTCAAACGCTGCCCTACCACTTTCATACGACTCCAGTTCGACACGCAGCTTCTCAACCTCTTCGTTTGCCGCGAATAAATTCTTTTCCGCCCGTGTGATGAGTTTGTCCAACTCACTTTCCAGCATGCGGCGCTCATCCAAGCTACATCTTACCCGTTGTTCCATCTCTTTCATTTTTTCCATCTTGATTGCACGAAGGCGTCTCAGCTCTGCAAGCTTCGCTTCCAGCTCTTCCATTTCCTCATCGATTTCCGCCACCTCGCTGCCTAACTGTTGTTGTATTTCCAGTGTTCCGTAGTTCTGCTCTCGTATTGTCTTCATTATACCATCCTTACGTTCGCATATCTCATTCATCTTTTGCTGTGCAATCTGCTGCTTCCCTATCGACCTCTCCATTTGGGAGGCGATATCTTTAAGAAGACTGTTGAGACGTTGCGTTGATTCTGTAATGAAAGTTTGGATCTCCAATTCAGCGGTATCTCCGGAATCCAAAACATCTTGATGGTGCTGACGAAGAAGTTCTGCGAAAGCTATCACCTCTGATTGCAAATGAGTGCCATACTTGGTTAAGGACGGTAAAAATGAGTTCAGCGTCTCGTCATCCAGCTCTGCCACACGGTGGAACAGGTGTGTCAGCTCTGCGTTTAGAGCCTCTGCCCCGTCAAATGCCTCCTCGATGATACATTGCTCGATACGTTTTTCCACTTCGGAGGCCGCGCGTACAATCTTTCGACGCTCCTCAATGGAAGCATGGACTTCGCCAAGTTTGATCGCGATAGTTTCAACTGCTTTCAGGACGTTGCGCTCCGCCTCGCGAACCTCTTGGCGGCGCCTGTCCCATCGTTCTTCCCACGGTTTTCTGTTTTTAACACTCCCAGAGATATTCCTTGGGTGTGTGACCTGTTGCTGATCCATTTCCACGCCTTCCCCCAAGATATTTGAAGTATTGTAAGGTTCCAAAGTGCCCACAGCTCTCACTTGATTGTTCAGGCGATCTTCTCGGTCATCCACCGTGCTCACGTAGTTCCCTTCACCCCTGGTGGGAAAGCAACAAGAATTAATGGCAACATAATCACACCTTCCATCGTTCATGCTCTCCGTGGTAAGGTTTCCTTTAAATTCATGTTGCAGGGGAAGCACAAGTGCTGCTGCTGCTTCTTCAGCATGTTGTGTTTTTTCTGAACAATTACCAGAAAGAATTTTGGACCCATAAAGTGCGCAAAGTGGTGGGATAATGGGTGCATCATCACTCCCTCCAACGTCGTTTTTGGCATCGTAATCAGCCACCTCTCCCGAGTTTTCATGTTTTTCGCCTTGGCCGGAGATAAATCCAAATGCGGACTTCATAAACGAGAGTGTACCTCTCTCAGGGAACATCACGTTGCTAGGTTTCACATTATGTTGAGGAGCACTCATTTCAACAGCGGAGTTTACCGAAGGAGTACTAACGGCTTCTTTGACGTTCCCCATCAAGACTGCAGCTCTGGCATCCTCTTGGGTCGCTAATGGGCTGCGTCGAACAGGGGTTTCATCAACCTCCTGGAACCTCGCATTGAATTCACCTCTTTCCTCCACCCCTTGCTCACTTTCATAAGAAAATGTTTGGTTTCCAACAGCTCCCGTGAAGACACTTTCTACAGTTTTCACTTCGGTTGAAACTACCTCACTATGAAGTGTTCCTGAAACTAAAGATTCGGCTCGGGAAGTATGCGATGTTCCCGTTCTTTCGGCCGCTGCACGTCTCCTGCACTGTGTTCTCGTTACCTCCATGCCGCTAAACAAACTGGGCAACGACGCTACTACCGCTGTTTTGTTCGAACACTCACCGCTACAATTATCAACACTCTGCCGAAAAACAGATACCGTGGTAGCAACGCAACTCGCATTACCACTACTGGTGTTGTTGTTGGTGCTCTCTCCCCACCGAAGTGCACCCGCACCCGATACCACCGGTCGGGGCATTTCTCCTTGTGAAGAGCTCATCAATTAAAGATGGAGCGGTATCTTAACGGGGGTTTTCACAGGAACTCGCTCCTCTGCTAGATTGTGTTGGTCGACCTCCCCTCCCGCTTCCCCAAATCACGGAGCTGATCAAATGCAGTTCACCTTCGATGCAATTTTTTTTTTGCACCTATTCCCTTCGCCGTGGTAACTTCTACAGCGAGAATTCAGATGTTGATCATGTTAGCAATAGGAAGAGAGGAGTCGGGGGTAATTTTGGATGGCAATGCACGTTGGAGAGTCCATGATACATAAAAGAACTGCGAAAGCAGCCGTGAGAGTTCAATAACTGCTCATGAAAGGAGGGGTTTGTACGTGGCATCACCCTCGTAAAGATGGCAAAACTGACAACACCTCTCTCAACTCCATTTTTTTTTTCCAAACCGAAAGGTACAAACACACCCTGTCCTGCGACCAAAAATGGTTACTATTTATGATTTGACATTGGAGTGTCACTCTTGCCAGCCTCACCACTTACTCGTGTTAAAGCAAAAAAAAAAAAGGTATGCAAGTAGTGATGACATCCAACTCTATTACCTCTTTTGCCATTCAAACTCTCGCTTCGCTTTATCTTTCCCTCTCAGATCTATTCAATGCTTTTCACGCCTAAGAAGAGGCGGGGAGGGGTGTAAATAACCCCCTTTTCACCGAACAGGAACAAACATGTAAGAAGGACTTAGTGCAAGCTCAACCCGTATAACTACTTGTAAAGAAGGTCGTAATGACCCGGTCGATAGAGTAGCGTTACCTCGATAGTGGTGTACTCGTTAGCGTCGTGTGAGTCCTTTTGCTGAAATGTATGCCGTGTAGTGCAGTCGCCTTCTCTGCCATCCACATACTCCACAATAACGCGCACGTCGAAGCATTGCGCGAAGGCCACCACCTGCACATTATCTGCCTCGCTCGCGACCGCATCAACTTCCACTGAGCAGAACTCCGACACCGTTTCGTGGCCCATTCCAACTACAAACGGCAGAAAGTCATCTTCATGTGTACGAATATGATGTGACACGGCATATCGGTAGAAGTAGAGTGCGTACTCCGCTTCTCCATTAGTGGACAGTTCATACAGCTGCTCCACCGTTGAGCACTCACCCGACTCTATTTTCTTAGCCATTTCGACGGCGGGATGGCAGAAATCTTCGGCAAAGTTGCCGTAATCGGCCACAACTTGCCTACTGAGGTCCGTAATCCGCTCAAGGTGGGCACCGGCACGCTCCTTATTGTTCAGTAGCGACTCATGCATGCCAAACACCACTGAACGGTAGAAACAGTTCCCATCGCGGCGTGCATAGCGTATACCCTTGTATTTGGTTTCTTCGTTCCTCCAGAGGGAAACAACTTTGACGAGCATCGGCGGGTTGTCAGAAAATTCAGTCATTAAGTTACAGCCGTCTCCGAGTTTTTCGACAGTAGGGGAAAGTAGTGGTGCTGCGTCGATTTCACTCTGAATTGTGGCCAACTGGGCATATCTGCCTTCTAAATCGGTCGTTGCATGCTCTGACATTTCAGTAGCGGAGGGTGGCGATGGCTGATATGCGGCTTATGAGCAGCTTCCACTAAGCACACGTACCTTAGACTAAAACCGTGTGACCAGACTAAGAGTATAGTAGAAAGAATATAAGAAAGAGAGCACACTGATTCGCACGTGCAAGTGCGCCCACGATTGGGCATCAAAAGTTCATCTGCCCGTCGTATTACTCGCTCCGCCCGTTCTCCGTCTGGTGTCTAAAAAAACCTTTGCCACACCATTGTGCCAGTAAGTGGCTAAGGACACCACGCAAGCTGAAAAAAAAGGAGGACCTACTCACTGATGAAGGAAACATAGTAAAAATTGTAGTATAGAATGGTGTGGATAGAAATAAGAAATTCTCCTATTAAGGAAAACGTGCGCTTTCAAGAACCCACTAGCATCCTAACACCGATTTTTTGTAGCCATGTTTAGCTGCAACTCCCACTCCTATGTTAGAGATCTCGCTCGAGTTAGCACAGCACACCGTGCACGTTGTGAGATCCAGGATGTTTAAATTGTCAATATCGTGGACAACTCCTCCTGCCTCACGCACAATGACGGTGGCGGCGGCAACATCCCACGGATGCACACCAACTTTAAGAAAGAGCTCAGCACGACCCGTGGCAATGAAGCACATGTCAAGCGCGACAGAACCATGAACACGAAGAGCGTGCACGGGCATCCTCGTAAATTCCTTCTGCATCTCAATTACGGTGTTCACCACAACCTCTCCTTCTCCGCAAGGGTTGTGAAGGTACACAACAGATTGGTTAATGCTACGCGTCTCTGAGACTCGAATGCGTTGACCATTGAGATATGCACCACGACCCCGAATAGCAGAATAAACTTCATGCAGTCTCGGAGCATTAACAACGCCGATGACAGGTTCCTTGTCTACAACGAGGGCTATAGAGACGCAGCAGTCGAAAAGGCCATGGATAAAGCTAGAAGTCCCGTTGATGGTGCTCACCATCCACGTCGGTGCGTCCGTCAGTACCGTGTCGCTGTGAAGCTCCTCGCTGATGATATCGTAACTCGGTGCGCCTAAGCGAAGGATGGCAATTATTTCTTCCTCGCACTGCTTATCATATTGTGTAATCAAACCCTCCCCATTTTCCCTGGTTTGAATGTCAAGTAGTGTTGTGTCCCGCTCTTCCATGGCTTTATCAATAGTGCATGCAACCCCATGAGCAGCCCGGAGGGCTAACTGCAGAGCAGCGTCCAATTCACAGTTATTTATTGGCATTGGTATTCGACAATATGTAATATATATATATATATAATCAGTTAATGGGATGTGGTAACAGTGCTACACTATAAGAGAATTCCTATACCGTGGAGATGGGGATGATGTGGTCAAATGGGGGAAGAGAAATTTAAAGAGAAAGAATTCGACCCTGAAAGCCCAGAGTCAAACATATTCTGGAAAAAAAACCTTTTTTTTGTAACGGACGTGACCACCTTTTTTACATGCGGAAAATCCACACTACGTGTGTCTCACGTAATGGGCTACAAAAACATCAGTACATATACATATATACTACAAGAAGAAAAACCGCACAGTTCAGCATTGAAGCTTCATCTTTAACATGTTTTGTCCGACAAAACAGCATGGTCTACAATAAATATTGCAGACCAACAAACATGTCAAAAAATAAGGGAAGAAGGGCGAATAACAACCAAACATCCAATGCGATTCAGTTTCTCTTACTCTCATCCAGGTACCCCTTGAATACATGAGAAGGTAGTCCAGGATCCAAGTCGAATATGCATCTAGAAGCCTATAAATGGCACGAAACAAAGAAACAAATGGAAAAATAACATAATATTCCCAACACGGGGTGATGCTTATTAATTCTCTTCTTCTGCGGCTGGTGCCGTTTCCACCGGCGACTGCCTATTCGCTCTGAATTTGTACTCACGGTAGAAGCGAAGAATCCGCTCAGCACTTTCGCTCCGGACCAATTCCCTACGTTGCTCAATCCGTTTCATCCGCACCTCCCGGACATAGCGGGCGTTGAAGTACCAATACTGAATCTTCAATGCTGCTATTCTCATGCGCCGCAGGTTCAACTTCTCCCTCCGCTGCCGCCTCAGAATGCGAGCTATTCTCTCCGCCTCCTTTCTGGCCTTCCTGCTCTTTTCAATGTAATATCCGCGCGCAAAGCGCCACGACCTCTCAATAACTTGGACAGCATCAGTACGACATAGCTGCAAGTATTTCTCGGCACGCTGCTCGCGTTCGTACTGCGCCTTTACACGGCCGCGCCAACCTCTGTAACGTCGCTGAATTGCCAGAGCCACCACAAGCTGGGCAGCGCATCTACGTTTGTAACTCTTTTCCACAATACCACGGCCAATGCGGCCTCGGCCTATACGTTGAATCAGGAAGAGCTGGTCCCAACGCTCCTTCATGTACTCTTTGCGGTCGTTTACACATCGTTTGAGAAAGCGGATAATAACCTTTATGTAGTGTTTGTGAATACCATATTCCACTTCCATCCTCCTTTCACGGCGCTTTCTACAAAGATCAAGAAACGCCGCTCTTGAGCGCACAAGTCGCTGGAGAACGAGGACCGCAGCGCGCTGCCGCTCAATCGCCGCGCGAGCAAGGCATCCACGCCAGCGGGCCTGCAAGCACACAACCACCCTCCCTATTCGGATTAACCGAAGCTGTTCCACGGGATCACCATTTCTCATCAGTTTCACCCAAAACCGTCCCAGGTAACCTCGATAAACTCGCTGAATGGACGTGGCAGCGTACTCCTCAATTTCGCGCCGGTACCTTTCTTCTTGCGCTTTCGCATTCCTCCGCCTTACAACAACTGCAAGTAACTTTTCCTTCAAAAGTTTAATAGAAGGATTCAAGCGGTTCATCGTGTTACCACCGGTATCGTACGAGCTCACGCGCATCCGCAGGGCATTTTCCCACTTTGCTTCCGCTTCTTTTTCACGGCTCAATACCCCAGCGAAGACCATCCGCCTTGCATAACGTCTTCTAGCTACTTCTTCCTTTGCGCAAAAACATCTGTATGCACATTGAATTTTGAGTGCTGCTTCCTCATGACGGTGCGTACTGTTGTGCCACTTTCCTTCAATCCATTCGTGCAATTCATTGTTACTAGCGGATTTGTTAGAAGTCCACGTGCTCGTAAATTTCGTACGAGGGCTTCCGGCGGATTCAGCATTGGCCTCACTGGAGAGGAACTTGCTCCAAAGAATCCGCTGCTCAGTCGCTGCAGTTAAGTTTTCCACGATGGACACCCTCTTACTTAGCACATTTGAGTGTTTGGAATGCGCAAACGCATCTAACCGTTCGTCGTGCAGTGCATCGAGTTTTGCTTGCCACTTCTGACGATACTGCGAACGCTCCCTTTGCTCGCTCTTCGCGCGCTGAGAATCGTAGAAGAGCCGTTTCTGCCTAAGTTCTTCTTCTGAAGCTTTATTCTCACGCAGCCAAAGTTCAATACCGGCGGTGAACTTGTCGCTGTGAAGGGACAAGGAGCTACTTGACAGTTCCAAGCCATCAGGTGTTATTACTGCCGCTCTTTTCCTTTCCACAGTCCGTGGAGTGAAGTTTCCCTGTACACCAGATATCTTTTCCATGGTGGAGACGAAACTATCGTCGAAGGTGCTTCTAACAGACCTGGTCGCGGCGAAATCAGTGAGTTTTGACAGAGAATCACTAACAGACTCACCGTTAAACCGCCTTTGTATAGCCTGCGTGCTGTAAGCACCTCCATCAACGACAACGGGATGGAAAGCATTATATGACTTCAGCTGCTCGTTGAACTTCTCTTCAAGTGCCTGCACCTTCATGGTGGCAATGGAGGCATACCGCTTATTCTCCGTGTTGGCCGCCCACCACGCGGACGATGATGATGACTGATCAGTAACAATTGTTTCAAGCGGGTGGCGCGAGTAGACGGAGCTATGACGTTTTGCGTAAAGGCGTGAAGAAGGCGGGGGCCGCGGGGATTCTACTTTGGTTGTTCCTAAGGAAGGCAGCAATGTTGTAAAGAGTGTGGCACGACTCAACGTGGAGCGCGCGGCGAAAGACACCGTGGCGCTAGGTGAAAATAACGTCGGTAATTTTTCATCGACCATTGTTGACACACACTATGCTAACAGTAAAGAGAGGGGGGAAAAGGGAATACAACTTAGGGACTGTTTTGTGATTTCACCAACAAAATTCTAGGGCAAAAGCAATAAATAAATGAAAATCGTAACGAACACGTGCAACGAGCGAAGAGGAGATGCCCACTCCTTACGATATGTAAACATCCCAAGCAAAAAAGGGACGCCGTCACTGGTTGGTCAGCCACAACAGGAACAGTGTGGTAACGGTATTATGAGCGAACCCGCGTTACCCTTTGCATGAACAACCTTGAGAAAAAGATAACAACACCAAATCACATTCGGTACGGCCCCGTACTGCTTCGTAACGTGCTCACCATGTATGTGCCCTCACGTGCTTACCCACACTTCAACCTTCCCTGAGTGCGGAGCCACTCCTTGTACTCCGCACGTGATTCCCAAGGTAACGAATCCGCATCCACCTCACCACGACGGCGCCTCAATACTTCCGCGAGAGAAGCCTCGTCACTCCCACCAGCCGCTGATGCTTTAAGGTACAATCGCAAATCATCCACACATTTGTTTAGTGTTGGCTCGCAGAACCCTATAATTCGCGTGTTGATGGCGCGCTTCGTGCAGTGCATGTATTCCCAAACGACCTCCCGCACAGCTGGCGGTTCCGTGTTAAGTCGCTCCTCCAGTGGCCGGAAAAAAGGAGATACGCCAACGGTTACGGGGCTCAGGAAGCTGCTCGACAACTCCACAAAGGACCATAGAGGCATGAAACAACTTTTAAAAAGACGTTACGCGCTGCTACAGTGGAGTATGACGGGGTCAAATGTAGCGTCTCACCCACCAGAAAAACTTTTACTTCCTTTTCTCTCTGACTTGTGTGCAACCGCGTGGCTCCCACGTGAACTCAAAAAAAAAAAAAGAATCAGTTGAACTCCCCTTAATGGTAGGTACCACCCCTCCTTCAAAAAACAGTAAGGAATGTTTCCAACAAATTGAAGGGAGAAAAAGAGGTAAATATTTGGCTATGAAGTCCCCACAGCGGTGGGCATGAGGTTTGGTGCTGGAAATTAAATTCCACAAGAAAGGAAACATAGAGTGACTGAGGGCCCGAAGTTTGGCCAAAAGATTTAAACTGTTACTTTAAACGTCAGTACATTAAAGTCCTTTGGCATTGGTAAACCCCTTTTTAAATTGAGGTCTGTGAACGCAGGCAAGACACAAAATGTAATGAAACGACCTCACAAACGTTGTGTGCACACACCTCACTAAAACGGAGTTTGAGTGGTTGTTATGCCTTCCATCCACGGCGGATGCGGAACTTAATGTCCTTCTTTTTGTTTTCCTTATTTCGGTTCGAACGGTCAGCCACAGAAGATTTCAACTTTGCCCCGACCCGTCGTGAGCGCTTTGTCATGTTAAACAACTTTCCTCTCTTCGAATGCTCCACATGAGTAGAGTTGAGCTTGCTCTTCTTCTTCTTTCGAGCCTCAAACTTGGACTTTGACCGCCTCAGTTCCTCAGTGCGAGCAATCTTTTCCTGTCGGTCTTCTGTACGTTTCTTTTCAGTGAAATGCTCAATGACCTCTGCTGTGAGATCCGCTGAAACGCTGTGAATGAGAGCTTCGCGTTTCTTCGCTCGTGCCTCTGCATCTTTTCCTTTACGCTTTGAGAGTAGTTTACCCTGTTGTTGCTTCTTTTGAAGGGCTCGGATGCGAGCAAAGTCTTCGTCCGTTAGAATGCGCGCCGCTGACGACGACAGTTTGGATACTGTTGAACGTTGCGATGGTTGCGTCGAGTTAATGTCAACGTCCTCAAACCACTCACCTGCCCCTTCAACGTCTTTTTCGCCCTTTTGTGAGGGTTGATCCTCTTCTTCATCTGCTTCCTCCTCCTCATCTTCCCACTCTTCAGAGCAAAACGAAGAATCATCTCCCTCCTCTTCACTTCCTTCCTCAACATCACTATCATCACCTTCCTCCTCATCGTAACTCTCCCCTTCGACTTCTTCAAACTCTTCCAGTTCCTCTTCCAGTTCGCTGCTGCCACCCGATTCTTCACTTGGCGTGTCGCTGTCTTGGTTAGAAGGCTTGTGTACTTGGGATGGCATGTCCTCACGAAAAGAGGGTTGCGATTCAGCACCTATTGCATTGTTTTCATATTTTGTTACTTTACATGGTGGTTCTCCTGAAGAAGGTTTGACGGTTACAAGTTGGGGGCACTCTTCGTGTTCTTCATCACAACTACTGCATTCAGAGGCATCGACAAAGCTACCTTCAATATCGTCTGGGTCGCAGTCGCTACTGTCCGTTACCCATGTACCATCGCTGTCATCGTCGTCATCACTACTGCCAGAGCAACAGCTGTGAGAAGACGCGTCGCTTCCCTCATCAGCATAAAGCAACTCCAAACCGGGAATATCTGTGTACACATGCTCCTTCCCGTATACGGGTTTGGGCGCCTCCCCAGTAGAGGCATCGACTGTCCTTGTTCGTAGTTTACCCGGAAGCAGCTCCGGGTAAACATGACGGAATAACTGAATGAGAGCGCGGGCAGCCATTACTACACCCTTGTCACCACGCTGCGATTTATATTCAACAAGGTCCTTTAGAAGATCCGCGTTCATTGCAAGGGGCTGACGTTTGCATATTTCGCGTATTGTGTTCAACCCAACCGTAATGGCATCGGGAGACGATCGGTCAGAAACGAAGTGGTTTGCGATGGCTCTCACGAGCGGTTCGAGGGCGTCAGGGGGCACCATACGGTGAGTGCACATGACAGAAAGCGCCAGCAGTTGTGTGGAGTGAAGTTGCGAGGGTTCCATGTAGCGCTCTAGAAAACCATATAAAGGAAGGTGTACCACCTCATGTTCGGAAACCGTCCGCGCAATAACATTCAAGTAGAGAACACGAACCTCGAACCGCTCACTTGTCTTCTGTAGACGTGCGAGCAACCGTTCAACAAATTGCTGTGGGTTCCGCAGCAGCCTTATGGGATCCACGTGCTGCTTCGCGAGTAGCTCCTCTTCCTTCTCTTCCTTGTTGTACTTCCGCTTTACTGCCCCAACCTCACGTTTCAGTATTCGTTCTCGTTTACCTGTCTTCTTTTTGATCTTCAGCTTCTGTTTCATTTTCGATATGGCTCTTCCCGGGTCGTCATCATCATCGTCTTCATTTTTGCTGTCCATGGAAGTTATTTTCGGCATCTGTAGGAGGAAGAAACGTAGTGCAGTTCGGATAATGGCGGTGTGCCTTGAAAAACAAGCTTGCGTAAGCACCTCCACTGTTCGCTCGTCGGCCCACACACGGCGGCGGTACAAATCAATCATCACCATTTCAGCGCAGCGAGCCTGCACTGGGTCGTCATCTGCCATCACACCAAACAAGAAGTTCTGTGCCTTTTTATTTACGGCGGCACCGTTCTTGGCGCCTGGCATGTTCACCCTGCGGATGTCACTGACAATATGGGAAAGAATTACGCGTCTCAGGACCTTGTCACGCTCTTGAAGCAGCTCGAAGAACAATGGAAAGGAACGCTCAGCAGAGACGATGTTTTTGGAACGAAGAAGCGCCAGAGATTTAACCAGTACGAGCCGTAAATCCGACGTCATAGTGCTTCCCTTAAAGTCCTGCAGCAACTTCAATACAATTTCCGCTACATCTTCACACTCCTTAGGGTAGCAGTGCCCGACATGACAAACAAAATTGAGCACTGCCACATACTGCGGGTTTGTCTCTTTTTGTGTCGCGACGGTTTGAGTGAGTGCCTTGAAGTGGTCAAGTTGTGTGAGAAACTCGTCACGGTAGGCCTCCGGGTCCCGACGCGTGCGGTTTTGAAGAAGCAGTAGTGTCCCTCGAAACGCTGTTTCCGTCATTCCCGCCTGCAAATTCTTTCTCTTTTTTTGTGGTTGCAGCTAGTGACTAAGGACTTCCTGCAGTATTCTGAATAAGAATAAGACAAGTTGAAGAAGAAAAGTGGTAACACGAACGATTTCGGTAGCAGTGTAAAATAGTACGACAAAAATAAAGGTACAGTCGCAAGAGAAATGAGTTAAATGTTTTACATAATCATTATGAAGGCGACAGTCAGTGGCTACTTTCCACGGTCCACAAGAGGGTTAAGCGTGTTTTAAAGCCTCTCTTCACTACCACTTCTTAGCCATGTGACTAAATGTGCTTGTAGACGCAAACGACGGTGGAACATCCCGCGTTTATTTCTTCACTACTCCTTTCGTTCGTTTGTCGAAACTATGAACGTAGCCATTGCACTTAGTTGCAACCTTTGGGACGTCGTCCTTTAGGTGATTATTAAAAAAAATTATAAAAGTGGGAATGATCCACAAATCGTAATGGCAGGGCATGGTTGCCTCCGACTATTGGTGCCAAAATCTTATGATCTGTTACGTCCGCTACTACAGATGACTAATAGTGCTGTTAAGTACTGGGCTGTTTCCACTGAGGCTATTGAACCAACCATTCAAAAAGACACCTTCCGGGTCCATTTTCTTGCGAAAGAGCAGAAAATCCTCCCAATTCTTTCCGTAAGCTTTCAGCATTTGCTCCGGTCCCCAAGTGTAATATTTTGCCCAATGCGGCCTACCACCCATCACCGTCATGGCTTTGCTGAATGCATCGTAGTAACGTAATGTGTCTCTAGCGTGCCGCAAGTAAGGACGGTACATTACGATACCGATCCAACACGTTTGACGGCCATGCGCAGGTGACAGAGCAGCTGTATCAGCACCAGTAAAGCGGAACTCAACGGGGAAATGAACACTCAGGTTTTCAGAGGAAATAAGGTCACGAAGATAATGAAACGCGGGCATGACATTGCTAATGTCAATCGCCCACTCGCATGCCCACTGCTTGAAGAGGCAGTCGAACGTGAAGCATTCCAATGAGGTGCCATATTGAACTTCTGGAGCATTGTAGAAGAGACGACGATACGTGCGATTAATGTAAGGTTGTATACCCGGTTGAATGACAGCTGCTGCAAGTGCGGCCTCCACCACACCGTGGCGCAGCCAGTTACCTTTAAGAATTTTGCAGATCCGAGTTCGAAGGGTCCGCTGATTTCGCAGCCACATCTGATAGTCCTCCCCCGTGCTGTTGCACTTTTCGGAAGAAAAATTCCTCAACTTGCTGGAGGTTAGCTTTGTAATTGTGTTTCCTGCGGTCATTGGTAACGTTGCCTCATGCTTCTTCCCCATCGCAAGTTTGATAGATTCGTCGACTCTTTTCGTCTGATCGGCCCCCTCTTCGCCAACAAATTCAGCAATAGACTCATAACATTGGTCTGTATTGGGCATCCAGAAAAAGCGGTAGAACTCCGACTCGGCAATGCGTTTTTTAAGTGTATCGCCTTCAGTCAATTTTCGGAACGGAATGGGACGGCTCTCTATGCGCCACAGTCGTTTTTTCTCAGCCTGAAGTGTCACAGAAACAACGACGCCTAACATACCGAGATGGCATGCGGAAAGTGATAATTCCTTCGGTGTGGAGGCGTCAAACGTATGAAGAATACCGCGTCCATCAACCAGCTGAAGGCGGACGACACAATCAGAGATGGAGCGGGACCGTATGCCACTACTGTGTGTGGCAGTAGCAATGACACCCCCAACAGTTGTCTGCACGAAAGATGGAACACAACGGAGCATCAGATCATGGGCGCTCAACCGCTCAAACACATCACTTATTAATGCACCACCTTCACACACGATAGTCATAGATTTTTCGTCAATGGAAGTAATGCGGTTAAGTCGATCCATGTGAATCAGGTGACCATTAGTAAATGTACATGAATTGGGGCTCTTCCCTCCACCCACCACGCGGCACCGCTCACCAGCGGAGTTAATAACTTTTATAATAGAAGAAACTTCTTCCACAGTATTGGGGTAGTGATGTTTACGAGGAAAACACTTTCCAATATTTGCAAAGTTAGTCCAAGTCCCATCGGACATCGTCTCCTGTCCCATATACAAAAGGTTGCTGTGAATGGATAGCGAATTAAGGGGGAAAAACTCACGAAGCTAAAAAGAATTTAAGCGTAACGTGACTAACAATGGTCCGAGTAAATTTTTTCTGGTTTGTGATCGTATCTCCTATTTGGGGTAATGTGCCGGTTGTTAACCCTTTTCAAAGAAAAAAAAAACCTATTATGTGGAGGCAAGGGGCGAAGATCATATGGGATAAAACAGAAACGACAATAGGGAAGTTGATCACGCTTTCGCAGTATTGTTCACGAAACCTTCACAGAGTTATTCACATTGTGAAGACCTTGGTAACTCTAATATCGCGATAGACACGCGAAGATGTTTGAAAGGATTCAAGCAACTCGCGCAAGGACACAACCTGATTTATGCACGATAACCGAGAAGTCCTTGAGACATCGCGAACTGGGAGTCCTTACATCCAGTGCCTACAAAAGTGAAGCGTATAATTTTCGATTAAATATTTACCCCAAAAATCGCCATTAGGAGATACTCACCGGCTCTTTCCCATAAAACTTACGGATAAGCTCCTCCGCGGTGGGGATGACAAACGCAGTAAGATCAGCTGCTGGCTCCATCAGCAGCTGCTTACGAATATCCGTAGCCGATATGAAGCTATTCAACAGATCGGTTTCAATAATTGAATAGGAAGAGAGGTCCAAAGATAATGGCGTCATGCTTCCGTCTTCTTCAACGAGATCATCGTGCACAACTGATCCCTCAGCTTCTAACAACTCCTTCCAGCTCGGTGTTCCCGGCCGTCGGTACACAACAATACCAAAGTTATCTAGAAGCCTTTTAAGCAACGGTAGCTCCCAAACGCCTGGTATGAGAAATGTCGCCGAAAGGTCACTTCCACAAACGAACAGTACACGCACTGGGTGTTCGCGTAACCACGACAACTGCGCCTCATTTGGATTGGCATCATTTTCGTACCAATTCTGCACCTGTCGCTGGATGTGGTCCAACACCCAAAAAGTGTTTACAAAATCCGGCTGCAGTCCTTCCCAACGATCAACAGATAACGCAGGGTGACCAGCAAGTGACGCATCGCAGACGGCGACGCGTTCCTCAAAACTGTGGAGTCCTTCCTTTTCATAACCATCGTTCACCGGAGAGACAAACCCACCAACTAACAGAGACTTTTGCCATACCGTTCCTTTCAGAACCTCCTCTACGAGGTTGTACATCTCAACGTGCGTTTTGTGCATAGGGTTGAACGATCCGCAGAGGGCTGCAACAACTAAACAATCAACACTTTCCGTAACAATGTCTTTCCACGGTTTTAGCTTCGACGCGAAAAATCTGTAAGACATGAGCACCAGCCTCTCCACTAAGCCGGTAAAATGCAGTAATGTGACTACTAGGTAAGGGACAAGAGAGATCAGAAGGTGTAAATAACAAAGAACAACCAAAAAAAAGGTTGTGTTATACTTAAGAAACGGGAAAAAGTAGAATACACCAAGAAACACCTCGTACAAGCGGGCACAACTTACAATATATTTTTTTGTGTTTTCGTGTGTGATACAGCAAAACCACAGGAGCATGGCGGTCGCACCATAAGCATCGATAATGCGACCCACTCATGCACAAAAAGGAAACTCGTGACAAAGTGAAAATGAAACAGAACAACAGCAAATACCGCACAAAACAAAACCATTTACAACCTTTATTTTTTAAAAAAAGGGAAA
>NW_027123083.1:48157-50210 GCF_001457755.1 Trypanosoma equiperdum | reverse complement strand
CCCCCCCCCCCACCCCGCCCTTCTCCACCAATTCCGTACCAACGCGACGGATGAAACCAAACACTGATGTCTCCGCCTTTTTGCATTGCCCTTCCACTGTTGTTTTAGTGGAGGGCCTCCGCTAGCTCATCAGGCAACATTTGCGAAGTTCCATTAGAGCCATCCAGGAATGCCTGGTACTCCGCCTCACGTCCTTTGGGAATGAGCGGAATGTCTAACTGATACGCCTCCACGTTTTTGATATACCAAATTTCCTTTGCCAATATGAAGTCGTCAAGATCCTGTCGTTCCTTCCCCGCATTCATGTACGAATGTGTGATCTCAAACATTACCCCCGTTGCCGCCGATGCAACCAAAAGGGGCATACGATATACCGTGTGTAAGGGAAGCACTAAACAACCAGCTGCACAGAGAATGCCGAGTGGCACCGCTGCGTTGAACTCCAACACCTTCGCCAACCAACGTGCCGTTAAATCCCGCTCCTCCGGCGACACCTCATCATAATCGTACAACCCAAAATCAGTTATCGGATGATAATATTGCCGGGGCCGCACGCGTGAGGGATGTACAGGAACAACACCAACCCGCTCCCAAAATGTGTAGGGTTCCTCTTCGGGTCCCAATAAGGCATTTTCGGCGCCACTCGTTCGTAACAAAAGCGGTGGCACCGTGTCGAGACGGACATTACGTAAGTTACCTCGCCACATGGATTCCCGCTGCTGACGGTCATATGTGGCAGTTGCATCAATTTCATCACTGTAAACTACACCAGGGATATTTACACGGCCGAAAAGACGGCACCATATCTTTTCCCAAAAGGCCATGATATAACTGTGCGAACTATGTGCGGAAAGGGAATTCTTTTCTTTTTTCTTTTCCCTCTTCCTCCCTCTCGCTTCTTGTGCTATATGCGACACCACACGACGCTAAAAGCATATCCAACAACAAGAAGAAGAAAAGGCAAGTTAAAATGTTTTTTTTAAAAAAAAAAAGAGTTCAAAAAAGAAGAAAAAAGGAAAGAGGGAAAAGAGGAGCTTTAATGCACAACTGCACTCCTACGCAAATGCAAATATGTAAAATAGCAGACGTTAAACAGCGGTGTAACTTCTACAACTACAATTACCGAACACAGCTATAGGGAGAGAGATCAACAAGTGAGGAAAAAAAAAGAAAAAAAAAACACCGCCGCCACCACCACCGAGAGCAAAAACGTGTAAACGAAAAAGTGAAAAAAAAACAGCGAAACAATAAACAAACGAAAAAGAGGGATTGATGGCGATGAAGGTTAGTGACTAGAACAAAAAAATGAAGGGAGAGGGGAGTAAAAAACAAAAAAGAAGTAAATCAGGTTGTTAAATATAAAAGGAAGCAAAAAAAGATGTGGAAGTTTAGCGCTGCTCAAACATCACCATGCATTTTAATGCGCGCTCTCCTTTATTTCCTTCCTTCCTTCTTCCTTTCCTCCTTTATTTTATTTTGTTTTTTCCTTCATTTCATGTTAAACACTTTGGAGTGTAATGCGCATGTGTGTGGTGTGTTTGTGTGGAATTTTCTTTTTTGTCGTACACACACACAAAAAAGAAAGCAATCGAGTAGACGAGGTGGTTGAGGTGGCGTACGTTATTTTGATATGTGTAACACAAAATTGAAAAGGGAAAAAAAAATATATAAGGTAATAATAATATTAATAGTAGTAATTTTAACAATAATCACCACACACCACACACACACACACATGCAGAGAGAGAGAAAAAAAACGGGAAAACATCAACAAAAAATTAGAAGGGATGGGGTCGTATTTATATACAACTGAAGGTCAATTTAGGAGATGGATGGATGGATGGATGGATGGATGGATGGAAACATAGAGGAGGAGGAGGGGGGAAAACAAACAAACAAACAAACTCGTAAGGTTTTTAAGAAAAAATGGGGAAAAATTGAGAGAGTTGGAACACTACCAAAATGAAATACACCACAAATCAAGAGGATCTTCCACATCATGGGGGGAGAGGAGGAAAAAAAAAACACAAGAGGGAATAAAATCACGAAAACT
>NW_027123083.1:3545-48147 GCF_001457755.1 Trypanosoma equiperdum | reverse complement strand
CCCCCCCCCCCTCTCTTCTCTCTGTTTATTCTCTTTCCCTTCCTGTTTAATTTGCATCTCATTTACGCAAAAAAAAAAGACTGTGGGATTAACTGCCGCAACTTAATTCAAAAGTGTAGCGGGTCACGTAAACAAGATGAAAAGGACTTTTTCTCTCTCCCCTACCCCTCACACTGTTCTTTATTAAAATCAGAAGTGCCACAAACTCAAAAATAAGACGCGCATTTACTCACTCATATCCTCAACTTCCCTTTTTTTTCTTTTTCAGAAAAAAAAAAAATCGAACATGTTCCGGTTATTAAAAACGAAATAAAACACCAACACGACAGGGAAAAAAAAATGCGGAAGTGTCGAGAGCTGAACGCGTTTTCTCACCGCTTGACGCATTCGCTACCTGCCTTCCCCTTTTTTTATTTTTAAATTTCAGAATCGTTTTGTGTTTTTACTTCTCTTTGTCTCCTTTTCTTTTTTTTTAATTTATTCCACTCCAGCCCTAACCTTCACTCCTCCTTTTTTTTACTCTTTTGGTTTTTTTGTCATTTCCGCTATTTTGTCTCTTCGCTAAAAAACAACAACAACACACACACACACACACAAACGGCGACATGAAATGTTTAAAATACACATTTTCTCATTAATTAATTTTCTTTAAAAAAAAACATAAAAAAAGTCACCATCTCACGACACAACATAAGATATGGAATTTAAAGGAAAAGGTGCAAAAACAAAAAAAACAAAAAACAAAAAATGAGAAGATACAATGCGGTTCCCTCCGTTTTCATCTCTTCTGTTGCCAAATATCCCAAATAAGTTACTAAAAGGAGGGGAAAAGGAGGAAGGGAGAGAAATGAAAATGAAAAAAGAAAAAGAAAACAAAGTTATGCTGGCGAATAATGTAGGGGATTTTTTTTCTAAAAAAAAAAAGAGAAGAAAGGAAACAACGACAAAAATAAAAAAAACAAAAAAACGAAAAGGAAGTCACATCAAAACCTCACTCAAACTGCCACTCATATTTACCTCTTCAATCACAGAGAGTCTACAATTATATGAAGTTAGTTAAGGAATTTTTTTTCTTTTGTAAGGAGAAAAAAAAACAAAATATTTAAATTGAAAAGTAAAGAAGAAACAATTAAAGGTAAAGAGTAAGTGTAAGAAAAAAAATTGAAAGGCAATTAATAGTAAATGGAGAGAAAGTAACACCATAAACAAATATAAATAAATAAATATATATATATAAGCACAAAAAAAACAAAAAAAGAAGAGATAAATTGTGAAGAACAAACAGCAAAATAGAGGAAAAAAAAAGAATGAAACCAAACAAAAATGAAGTGGACACAAAAAACATAAGAAAACAATTCGGAACAAAATCGCATGAAAACAAATTGTATATATTAATTTACCCACTCCCCTCAACGCCTCATTAATCTCCCTTTTTCCCTTTTATCTTCCACACATCACGCATCCAGAGATGCGTCAGTTCTTCCTTTAAAAACAAAAATTAAAAAAATCAAAAGGAAAAACAAATATTTCCCACTTTGTTTACTTCTTTTTTTTTCCCCCTCTCCTCTCCCCTCCCCTTCTCTCTTTCCCTTTCGGCACTTGCCCCTCATTAATCTTGGAATTCCGCAGTAAACATATCGTTTTTGTTCCCTCGAACTTTAGAGGGAAAAAATATATATAAATACATAAATAACACGAGAGATATACAATAAAAAAAAAGAAAAAATGGAAGAAGGAGAACCTTATCTCTTCTTCACTTTTTCTTTCCATTGCATTCACTAGAAGGATTTATTATGAACGATACAAGGAAAAAAAAAGACGGAAGTACGCAAAAAAAAACAAAAGGAAAAAAAAGGGGGACATTTAATCTTTTGTTGTTGTCTTCTCTGACATTGGAAAAAGGAAACAATAAACAATTGAAAACATGAGGAACATCACCCATTTAAATTAATTGGGAACGTTGTTTTTCTTTTTTCTTTTTCATTATCATCTTAATTTTCTTTTATCTTTATTAATCGCTCTGGTTTAAACTTTTTTCTTTATTCTTTAAAATTTCAGTATGCATTCATTTATATTTGCATATCTTTTCCTTTAGATTGATAAAAAAAACAATTAATAATTTCAAAGGAGCGTTTGTTATATATATATATATTTTTTTTTTGTTTTTAAGCTTAAATTAACCTCTTCTTTTTATCCCTGTCGTTATTTATTTATTTATTTTTGTGTGCCTGTGCGTTTGTGTCTCCTTATCATCGTGCGTGAAGTCCACGTTACTTAATTATTTATTTAGTCACCTTCCGCAATAACTTCACATCTTTTTTCTTTTTTTTTTTAAACAAAAGAAACAACCAAATGAAAAATAAAATTAAAGAAAAGGAAAAAAAATGAACCCCTCTTTACCGTCACAACTTTTTCGTTTTTCTTCTTTTCTTTTGTTTTTTTTTGTTTTTTCACCTTCTTCTCTCCTTTTGACTACTTTTCCCTCACACACTCGTTACTGTTTCAATATCCCTAAGTTCCTTTATTCTCTTCTCTTCTTTTCAAAACAAACGAACAAACAAAGGAAAAAAAAGAGTTTAGGTATAAATGTCGTAAAGTTGTCTATTTACTCATTCTTTCGTGTTGTCTATAATGCTTCAACGTCTTTTATTTATTTATTTATTTATTTATTTATTTCTCATCTCACCACAACCAAGTCATTTAACTCATATATATATATTTTTTAAATTTTCCCTCACATTTGTCCTTTTCTTTCTTTCTTTCTTTCTCTCTTCCTTAGTGGAACTCTCATTATCCTCCTCTCCAATTTATAAAAACACAGGCGTATGCAGACATACAAATATATGATGACAAGATTAGTAGAGAAAACAACCACAGTATTACTAAACAAATAACACAATAGTTGAAGCCGCAAAGCACAACAACAACGCCACATTTGTGTTGCCAACTGCACTACAGCCATTAGGCTATTGAAGGAGCATTTTTTTTTTCATTTAACTCAGTTGCTTCACCTTTTTCCATTTCATCTCATCTCAATTCTTATATATATAATATATATATATATATATTCTTTTATTTATTTTTTTTCCTCTTCAACTCTTTTACACTTTCACACTCTCTACTTTTCCCCCCTCCTTCTTCTTCGGAATACCTTCACCTAAATATACATACGTATGATAACTCATATATATATATATATATATATATATATATAATTTTTCTGCTTCCGTTCAGTATTATCATCATCATCGTTATTATTATAAATTTTTTTCTTATTTCTTTTCTTTCTGTTTCTTCTTCTCTCTCTCTCTTTCTCTCGTTGTCTGCGTATGTTTGTGTTGACTTATTTTTTTTTCCAAATGTTGAGGTGTCACCGCACCTTTGGCTTGCCGGTTGCATTTTATTATATTGGGAAGTGAAGGGTTTGTTAAAATTCGAGGGAGAGATATATTTATTGATATATATATATATATATATATCAATAGATTTATGTATTTTTTGCCAATGTTCCGTGGCAGGTGCGCGCGTGTATAATTGAATATAATTACGAATTCGCTCCTTTCTTTTTCTTTTTTTTTTTCCTCTTCCTCTCCACATTTTCCACCACCAGTTCATTAGCACGAAACAGCGTTTATTTTTGGCATCACCTTCCCACTGCTCTTTTTTTTTCCTTTTCCTTTCGTTCTTTATAAACATATATAAACACGTATATATATATATAAACACATACATATATATATATATATATATTTTTCCTTTTACCACGATGCCATGCGGTAAAAGAAAAAAAACAAAGTAATGAAACCTTCTTACAGCTGTTCAAGAGAAACAGCAAGAGGCTCATCTTCATCCTTCCACCTTAGAATCACCACACCATCCTGTTTAATGCCATAATGTCCTACAGATTCAAGATCGTCATCGAGTGGGACATTGCCTTCCTCCCGCACTAGCACTTGCGATGGTGGCGGCACGTTATACACCTGATTTAAGTAACGCTTAAAGGTATGCACACGGACATTCATCCAGTCACCGAATATTTCATAACTTTTATTTCTGTGACTAACAATGATACGATAGGCGTTGGCGGCCTCGCGACTGATAGAACTGAAACTTACGCTTGTCAGCGCCTCTGCAGGAAGTTTCTTTGACCCATCGCCGTTGTTGAGCAGTTCCTCCGACTGTGCAACTTGTCCAGGTGCATGCCGGAACAGTTTTGAATGCCGCGCTATGTGTCCATGATAACAAGGGAACAGACGACAGGTATGTGCAAACCGTCGCTGATGTTTGCGGTCGTTAATTAACGTGCATACGCCATCATTGGAACACAAGGGTAAGTCCTCACGAATAGAGCTACCACTACCACCAGACACGGTTGAACTCCCATCACCCGTAGTCATTTTGGAGTGTGCGCTTTGAGCGGGCTCCACGCTGCCAACTGCAACATGCACATTATTACACCCAACGGATTGGGGACCTGTTGGGTTACACAGCGGGTGGGATCCAACTTGATAATTTGGTGAAACGGACAACACAACCGGTGAGACGTAACGGGAGCCATGACCGCAAGCGATGGGTGAACTCACCGGCCGCTTGGGTCGCATGGACGCTTGACCGTCGGGTACCGGTGCGCGCCCCATCACATCAGTACGAGGTGGTGGTGCAGCCGTTGCAAGTGCAGGAGGCATAACAAAACCTGAAGGCGTGTAACCGCCGGGGTACGGTGGCATGCACATGTTGGGATCGTTACTAAAATCAGGGGACCTCCCCATCGCCGGGCTAAACGTCTGGCCAGAAGGGTTTGGCCTACAAAATCCATCGCAAGGAAAAGAGTTACTGCAACTACGCACGTGTGGCGTGGAATGTAGAGCACTATCACGCGGTGAGGTGGGAAATGATGGATTTCCCGATGCAAAAGATATTGGTGGGCTTTGCAGACGGTAACGCGCCTGTACGTTAACGGGTTGCACCGCGTATTCTCCAGAACCCTCGCGACAATGTGGGTTTATAGGTGAACCAATCGGGCTACATTGCGTTTCTTCCCCGCTGTTGACATTGAAACCATTTCTTGCAGCATAAGGGTTACGTGCACGCCCATTCATTTGTTTGGCCTCATCTCCACTAGCATTGGGGAGGCAGTTGGACGTAGGATCTCTGCCAAGTACGTGCATTTCCACTGAACGTCTGCGGAAAGCCGACACCAGAAACACAAATAAGTTTTGAAAACTTATGTATACCGTTCCTGCGGATTAGTGTCGAATAATATCTTCTTCACTTTCTTCCCTATTTCCTGTCTACAGAAGTGAAAAGTATATGGGTGTTTCCCTATGGTCCGTTTTACTTCTCTCCTGCTCTCTTTCCTACTGTTTACTTAACTTTCTTCCACCTTTGTTTCAGTTTCTGTGGTTATAATTACTTCCTCTCCCTTTACCCGAAACCCTTTGTCTCCCTGAATGTGGCTCCTTACCGATTATCCCTCTATTCCCTTATTCCTTCTCTTTTTTCTTTTTAAAGTTAAACTTTACTTAAAAATGAACACACGAAAAGAAAAGCAGCAGGTAACGCCAAAAACAAAATATGGGTGAAATGACTGAATCAAAACATCTTGCGAAAGAAGTGCCACCCAGAGATTCCAAAGCTGACGCGTCACTCCAGTGGAAGGCACTGCCGACCAAAATGAGGCAGCCGAAGCAAACACAGACACACACACACACGCGGTAGCACGGAAGTGCATATGAAGCAGTGATACCGAGTCACACAAATACAGAGTTAGCCCGAAGCATAAGTGAGGCAAGTCTCCACATATCCCTAACCTGCTCGCTTTCTTGATGCCTATTGACCCCACGTACCACCAGTAGACCGGGGAAGGTATGTGATTAGACAATGAGAATAGGCACTAAAACACCTACCACTAATCACACGGCCCAACAATATTAAAGCAGTTTTCTCTAAACAAGAGATATCGCGACAATGAAAGTATCCGTATGAAGCCACCCTCAGTTCTGGGTTATGGAAACATGGGGCTGCACATACCTTGGAGCCGCATACCACCTTAAAGTACAAAAGCAACTGTCACTGAAGAAAAGTTTAGAGACTGGTACTGGGTGGAGAAAAGATGAGGAAAAGAAGCCTCCACTTCACAAAAAAAATTCACATAGCGACCAACTGGAAACGCAGTGAAACTTGGCGAGTACGACCGGCAAAAATGGTGTCGAACGCAAAAAAGAAGTAAAGGATCAGATGAAGTGCATGGTACATCACTAACAGTGCGAGAAGCGATATGAGCCCCCACAGAAAGTAGGGATGAAAGGGAAAACAACAGACGTTAAGACCCCTCTGATTCACCACAAAATCACATCCCCCAACAAAAGAGCTCCGGTCCCACACATTTTCATTCGTTTGGTGTGGTTCCTTCCCGCCTTTTGAATGCTGATGTTACCGTTCCCACGATGTCCCACACGAGAGCGGGCTCGGCTTGCCGCGTAACCAAAAATTGCGTTGGCTCCTTGTCATCGACAACCATGTAACGGTAAGGCGCGCGTCCTCCGTTTATTTGGTGTGATGTGATGCATGATTGGCCCAACTATATGAAACCTCAGCAAAAGCGGAATCCGACTCACCTAAACAAGGTGACTGTACCACAGCTACTGGTGCCGCGCCTGGAGCTTTTTCGTGTCTGGAAAGTTCCGCGTGAAGTTTTGAACACTCATGAACGAGTTGGGTAATCGTCGCCCTCATGCTGCGGTGCATCTTGTTCAGCTCTAGGCGATCTTCCGTATCTATTGCCTTGTACCGCTCCACCTCGGCACGCAGCAGACGGTTCTCTTCACGCAGTTGCTCGTACGATGGAACTGAAGGGGAAGACGAGTCCGGTGGAGCGCTTTGATTTGAATCTAACGGTGTTTTTTTACCCGCAGACCGCGCCTTTGCCCTTTCCATGTGAATTCGGGGGCACCTATCTTTTTTTTCCCTCACAGGGGGTGTCCAATCATCAGTGGTTGTTTGTAAGTCTAATGATTCGAGTAGAAACGCGTGAAGAAGTTTGGCACCATAATTGGCCTCAGTGCTTATAATGCCTCGCATACCCCTCTCCTGCTCCTCAAACACGCGTCGCTCAGTGGCTTGAAGCGCAGCCCGTTCCGAATGCAGTAGCCGCCACAGAACACTAATTTCAGCATGGTAATTACGTTCCGTTCGTGTCAAGTTAGAAGCATTTGATGCGCCAGCGACCGGTTCCCTCTGCACACAATACAATCGACCAGAATAGTGTGGAGCAATGTCTGTCTTCAACGAGTGGACAACGGGGGGTTTCCCGTCGTTGCCCATTCCCGTTTGAGTCGAGTACGCGTTTACTAGAAGTGACGTATCCGCCCAGGACGGCATCGACGAGCCTCCTGATGTTGGTAGAGCAGCAACACTCTCTGAGAGATTAAGGCGCGTAACGGAGGCATTGGGGTCACTGTTCATAATAGAACGGGTAGTGACCCCCACTGCTAAAGCGGGATCGGCTTCGGAATTTCAAAGCAACCCGAAGATAGCGAACTCCCGTGGTGTGTCGTTTTGAATTGGGAAATGTAGTAATGAAGAAACTAATATAAGAAAGCAGAAAAAAAGATTGGACGGTATTGCACTTCACCACATTTCTAGGCATGCGTGCTGGTGTGTGTCTGCATTTGAATGTTCCATTTCAACTGCTACCCTCGCTTCAAACTCCCAAGGTAAGGACACAGCGTTAAACTCATTTCATAAGCTGTACAAACGCGTGCTGGTACGTGTTGCGAGCGAACAACAAGTCAACGTCAACCACAGAACACTTTACAGTGCTACCTGCTGAAGAATGTTAATGGAATCCGGAAGTTCGAGCATTACCACGAAAGTAAACCGCACCAATAAATAATAATAATAATAGTGATGGCAACCATGCATCAACTTCCCCAGCTGCCGTAAGTACAAGTGAACATGCACTGCCCAATGCATGAGAAAAGTTAACAGCAACCAAAATTTGTGTTATGACATAACAGCACATAAGCAGCCACTCATGTGAATAACACTGACGAGAAGGGCAGCAGGAGAGTGTGGCTCCTTTTTATTGCGCCACGGGAAAACGACGGGCCAAAATGCCGTACATGCGTGGGGAAATAGAACCATCAAAAAGCGGAACAAGAGAAACCACAGAACCACCACGACCCTCAGTTATCAGAGACTCAGTTAGATAAAATGTCCTATCCAAAAGAAGTAATGTTTCCACTAGGTGACACATCCACATTCGTAGGATTGTGAGACCGAGAAAGGGCGAGAAATACTTGTCGAAGTATTCACGCCCCATTCGAGATGCAAGTGCTATATTTTCCTCATCCGCCAAGAACTTCATTTGTGCTGCCCGACACGAGTGGCAAACCCGCTGTTCACAGGAGGTGTGATGCCACATGTGTTCCCATTTTCCATCAGAGTCGGAGGAAAAATACTCACGGCAGGCCTCCATGTACAACGTGTCTAAAGTTACACTATGTTTCACCTTGGCCATCCGACGCAGGAAAGCCGGCTCCAGATGTGGTACATCAACCAGAGAACAACAACATGATGATGTAGACTGGCTCATATTCACGGTCAGCTGCCGCCAACGGCCCTGCAGGCGCACCCACAATCGCTTCAGCAAACTTCGATAAAATAGCAGAGCTGCCGAGTCGCGATGCCCCTCTGGAGATGCTGTTGTCCACATGTCAAATGGTTGTGTCGCCAGCATCAGTGACAGCATTTCTACGCGCCACCCGCGCTGCTGAAACTCGCGACTGAGTGGAAACCCATCATTTGTTAGTGCGTGCCAACAACAGCTGACAAGCACAAGCCCTGGTGAGGCACCAGACACAAAAAGCCGGCAAATGTTAGAGCCGAGGTCCCCGCACGTGTGCAGTCCCATCATCAGGACGTTGCTGAGACTAGGGACACGAATGGCGGGTGCTACCGTCGGTGGAAACGGTTGTATGCGCAAAAGAAACATTACCTTTTCTGACCATGCAGTCTCCGCCGCTGGAGTATTAACGCTACGTTTGGGGGACTCATCAAGCGGCGTCGCTATAGGCTGAGAGTGCCGCAGCAGTGTAATTCCCTCTTTGCGCCTTCCATCATCCCGTATGATGAAGTGTTGGTTGTGTGCACAGTCGTAGCCAACAATAGTGACACAGATTTCGGCGTAGGAATACACGACATCTTCAGTAGTGCCATTTGTTGTGCAAGTGCCCCGATTATTAACCTCCTGCTCTTGATGTTGCTTTCCTTTAATCGGTGCCAGAACCTCTGCGCGTGTTCCTCGTGGTAACCGCACGTCCGTCCATTCTCCATAAAGCAAACGCTGTTCAGACACGGATTTTCTTTTCTCCACCTCCGTGCTCTCCTCCCGGTTAAAGTCATCATTTTGAGATGCGGAGCGCGAATGCTTAACGGCGATGGGGGTATTGCGGCGTTCGGCTTTGATTTCGATAAAAAATGCGTCTATTAACTTCGCAACGAATGCCCCAACAGGTAAATCGCAGTTCCATTTATTCACTACATCTCTTGATGGGAATGGCGCGGCTTCCGTATCTGAGGCTTTGGTATGGTCGGATTGAAGGTGGTGTCGCGCGTGCCGGACAATTGCTGTTGGAGCACTTCGAACAAGAATGTGACCACAGATAAGGCATTGTAACTTTGCTGTTGCACTAGCGAGTTGATCTCGTAAGCAACTTAAACCGTTCCCCCTTCTTTTTTCTGTTGGTTCATCCCCCACAATCCCATATTCCTCCAGCTCCCACGGGTTTGCCAAAGCCTTTTCATCAATAGAAACTATTGAATCGTGTGAACAGCATTCACCGCCTTTCAGTAATCGCACGTGTCCGCGCAACACGGCACACCAGTCTACGGATGCTTTTACCGTGCAGACAACAGTTGCCATGTGCCCTCTGGGTTCATACAAGAAGTTAATCATGTCGCGGCCAGTCATAGATGGGCAGGACGCGTCCACATTTAGATATCCATGCAGAAGATGAGAAACGCGTTCTACTGCTCGTTCCTTGTGTGCAGGATTACAGTCAAGCCCAACAACCTGCAGCCCGTCACAGAGAGCGAACGCACGGGAAACGTATCCCTTCCCCTCACCAACATTCATTACCGTCCGAACACACTCTTCTGGATGTAGTGAGCGGTTGCAGCAGCTAATCACATCAATTACGGTGTCACGCATGACGCGCACCTCATGCTGCTTCTTGGGCCCCATGCCGTGTCCCAAAAGTGCTCGCATCACGCGGTCTGTTCGTTGCCGCTGTTTTTGTTGCCCTTCTGCATCTTCCGCCTCCTTCCTATCTGTTTCCTGTGGTAAGCACAGCGTTAAGCGTGCCGCGTCGTTTTGTTGTCTTCTCTTCCTGTTCATCATGAGAAGCCTTGTTTCAGAGTAGAAGGAATGCAAACAATCCGCCGCTGCCGGAGGTGGACCGTCCCTGATAAGTACGTTCATCACGTCAAATAAAGCGGCCCCACTCGGCATTATTGTTGCGAAGGAATCGCAGAGGTGACGCATACGTTGCAACTCCTCCAACTCAACTAATCGTCCGTCCGGATGCCGCAGCGCCTCACAACAGTCACCGCCTTCGTCGCAATCATCAGGCATAAGACGAAAGAAATCATCAGGGTTATACTGAATGAGGCGTGTTTTATGTAGGAATTCACACAGTTGATCAACATACGACCGCAGCTGCGGATGCTGAGAACAGAGCTGGCTGCTGAAGTCATACACGACATCAACTTCACCTTCACCCGAACTGTAATCAAAAACCCCGTAGCCTTCAACAACGGACGGGACGCAAAGGAACGAAGGAGGAAGTGGAAGGACGAGACGGTGGCACATTCCCAGTCCTACCCTCTACGGCCCTTTCCATCTACAGAACAGTGGGGGAAAAATCAGGCAGAGATATTATGAACAAATGCATGCGTATACTAATGTGCGCACGCTGTGACGTCTGAAGTAGTTCGTGATACAAATACTGTTATTCCGGCATCAATTGTTTGTTTCACACATGCTATGCATAATTTCAAAAAAGAAGAGGAAACAAAGGGGACAATCCTACATCGTTTTCCTTGTTAAAACCTCTTTGAAGGGATCACCTACAAAATGCATGCGAATAAGCAAGAAGAACGCCCGTAAGTTGCTTCCCTGCATGTTGGAAGCAAGCATTAGAGACTGCTCCTCCCAACGCATTTTTCATAGGTTTTGTATTCGTCTTCCTGAAAACACGCGAAGCAACACATATCTAGTGCACCTCCGTGCTCTTCCAAAAACTTCCTCGTCTCCCCTAGCGCTATCCGGGTTGCAGGTAGAAGTGGATATCCGTATACGCCAGTACTGACGCAGCAGAAACCGATGCTGCGTAACCCATTTTTCAACGCTAATGAAAGAATCGAACGATAACATTTACGGAGCATATCTGGTTTCTCACCCACCGGTCCAACGGTATGCAAAACGTAGCGCGCTGGTAGTTGATACCCCTTTGTTAGCCTGCATTCCCCTGTTTGGCAACCATTGAAAGTTGCACACTCACGGAGCAGCAACGGTCCTGCAACCCTATGAATAGCACCATCAACGCCACCGCCGCCAAGGCATCGTGTGTTTGCGGCATTAACTATAGCATCAAGCTGTAAATCTGTGACTGGTCCGCGATAAAGTGCAATGTGACGTAGAATAGCATCAGACGGATCCACTGGACGAAGTTGCTCGATAGTGACAGGTCGCGGCACAGCGCATTTCCAACCGCTAAGACTACTACGATCGATGGAAAGCCATTTTTCAATTGGCACGTCGAAGATGGCCCTTTCCGCTGGTGACAGTGCAGCGGAAAGAATTCGAGTTCGTGTAGGTGAACTTTTATTCGCCCCCTCCTTAACCCTTTCTTCGCTACTCGACTCTTTAATCTCCTCTCCGGAGTATGTTACAAACTCAAAAGGGTCCGCTCTTCCACCTCGCCCTCGTTTCATGTCAAAAGTGGTGATTTTATTATTTCAACAACTCGCTCCTCGCTAAGTTCTTTTAATCACCCTTAGTCCCCTTTATGAAACAAATTTGGCGTAATTAATGAGAGTTTCAGAAAGAGTTGTAGGGAAGAAAGGAATAACAAGTGGGAAGTGAATCACAGAGAAATACGAGTCGAAACAAGTTCTCATTTATTATTGTTCTTTTTTTTTCCTCGTGGAAGGCACATAAAAGTGCGACGCGTTGGTGAGGAAAGTACTTTGGCTATTATCAGAAACTTTTTCACATGAAAATAAAGTTATTTTCGCATTGACCTCCAAAAAATGGTTTTGTTACCGACGAAGTTGACAAACACCTCTGCTTTCTCTGCGTTTTTCGCTGGTACCATAAGCCAAAGCAAGTATGTTCAACGGATCTAAAACGTGCGCTCAATATTTGTTAATATTTTAAATTCTTTTTCTTTTAATAACTGCGCGCGATATGATTGTCCGGGGGGGGGGGCGGGAGAGGGCAAGCGGCTCGGCTAACCTTTCTTCAACATGTCTCAATGTCTTTCGCGCAGTTATTATGTGTTTAACGTCACTTCCTCTTAACACCAAGCTTAAGTCATCACCCGTGAAGGCATAACGAGCTAACGAAAAAAAAAAAATAGAAGAAAGAAATGTTAAAATATCGAAATAAATAATAAATATAATAAAAAACAGTAGTAGTAGATAAACAAATCTTCCACATTTGAATTAACCGTTCAAACTATTCTGCAACATACCCTGTGAAAAACGATAAAGACATGTAGCAGTACGGCACAACCACAGCTGAAAGTAACCCTATCCCCCATAATTACAAAATTTTTGTCATTGCAGCGCCGGTATGTGTTCAAGATGTCCGTCAACTTCATAATGAATTAATGATCATAGTAGTAACAATAATACATTCGATACGGACTTTCGTTATAGTCCCAAGGAGAAAAGGAAATACGTTTAGCCTCCCAGGAACAACTACTGTGGATATTCGTGTGTCGTTCTGTAGCCCCACCACCACCTCCGCTCACACACACGGTAATATTACATGTCTTTCCCGATGTGACCACTGCTTCTCCGACGTCACTGAAATTTGCGTACGCTCGCTTTTGTTAACTCCTCAAATAGTCACTTTTCACCATTTCGTTAGCTGGTAACCACGTATAGTCAGTTCTTCCCTTATCGCGCAACCACCGCCCGCGGCATCATGAGTTCTAATTCCCTATAAATTTTACATAACTGTCACGAACACGTTTTCAACTTCCTCCTTCCCATTATTCCTTTGATTTAGCGCTTACGGAAGTCATCAACTGAAAACTCTTTCGGTCGCGGTATCTTCTTCATTGTGTAATCTTTTGATCCAATGTAGTTTGCCTCCGCCCGAGCGTCCATCCAGTTGTCCTGCGCACGGCCAATTAGTGATGTCATTTCGTCATTTGTGAAGGATATTTTCTGCTTTCCCTTTTCAACCGGGCCCCTGCCCCTGTGCTCCCCGACCATTGCTCCCGGCGTCCGCAATTCATCGGTGACACGTCGGTACTCCTCCACGAGAAATGCCATTAACCATGCGGCTCCAAGGAGGAAGAGAAGTTGAATATTAATGTACGCAACAGATATGCGGGGGTGCTGCTGGTAGTGCTTCCACCACGACACATGCTTCTTTACCTGTACGACATTATACCCAAAACGAGGGGCAACCCGCGTGTCAGGTGGAGGCGGTGTTGCATACGCCAACTCACCTGTAGGCCACTGTATGCGTGAAACAATAAACTGTCCCTTCTCGTCAATGATGGGTTCCGTAAGCGCTGGGGAGCCGGGGGCCTCTTGTGGCCAACGCATGGGTTCCAGCTCCTGGTGACTGATGTCATCCCTCGCACCACGACTGGCAGATGAAAGTTTCTCCTCAGCAGATGAGGCAGCGGTGTGTTCATGAGTATCTGAAGAGCCCTGAGATGAAGTGGGAGAAGTAGTTGTACGATCTTTTGAAGGGTAATGAGAATCCCCTTCACCGAAGCTTTCGTCTTCCGACCGTTTCGTTGTGTACTGATCTTCTTGTCCAGTTCTGAAGTTGGAATGAGCCCTCTTTACGCAGAGAAATGAAGCCCGATACGCTAAGCAGCGCGTGCTAATTCCATCGGTAACATGAATTCGCAAGATACACCTCATTACTGCCATGCGCTCATGAAGTCGTGCGTAGATAGATATGTAGATGTACTCTAAAAAATTATGTGCGCGTTCAATCAAAATAAAGGTCTCAAAGAAACTGGAAAACCAAACGCTTATACTAGGGTTTTGTTGTTGCTGTTGAAGGAAACAAAAAAAAATCCATAAGCTTCTCACATTAATATAAAGGGCGTACGTGGGCATAGATGTCACAAACACAAGTAACACAGTAACAGGGCACAATTTGAGAGAAGGTATGGAAGAAAGCGCTACCTCAGCTGCTATCATAACCTCCGTAACCGTACGCAAGCGCCAGGATATTCTCTTTTCCTCCCCTCCAAAACGGTTATCAAGTGTTGTGGTGAGATTGCATCGCAAAGGGAGGGCGATGAGACGAAAATGCAAACACTCCGACAGCCATCCGCCATTTTAAAAGGATTTTACTCCCACAAAGATTGTTGAGTGAAACCATGTCTCCGCCCCTATTTGATAAAAAAATTGAAAGGCATACAAGCATACGTATCATCCTTCACAATCACCGAATGTACGTACCGCTTCATTTCTCTTGCCTCTTACACTTTTTACACGCCTCCTTCACCCCATCTGCCGAACAACAATAACAACTCTGCGACACAGTTAGAGAACAAAAGGGATAAAAAAGTGAATAGCTCCATGGTGTAGTGAAATTTATGCCTGCATTCACACGACGAAGTAGCGTTGCCTCGGTTGTTTGCTGTCAGATGAGCGTACCGGGATGCTCTTGCACAAGCCTATACCTCATCCTACCTTCAGTCTCATATTTTTTTATATAGGGTTTACTCGTCACCTCCTACACCTTCTCTTCCTTTTAAAAAAATCTTCAGTTATTTGCATTCTTTTTTTCTTTATTCTCTGTTGTTGGTTTTTTTTAAAAAATATATCCACTGACACCGGTACGACTCATCACCAACGCATCGATATCATCACCTTCTTTCACAACCTAATTTAGTGGGCGCCGGCGCTCGATGCGCTCCTCCGTGACAACCTCATGAAGAATCATCTCCTCTGGTGGAAGGCTCTTCATGCGGCGCGCCCATAAACGGCTCCACCGCGAAGAGGCAATCAACTCTTCACGTGTACGGGCTAGTCCCTTATCGGCATGATGCCGTGCAATCCCCTTCATGCGCTTCTTGTATTGTTCCTCCTTTTCGCGCTCTTTACTCTGAAGTTCCGCCTCTTCACGTTCCTTTTGTTCCTTAACCTCGTTTTGATATCGTTGACTGTATTCTCGAAGATTATCTTGTATGTGTTTGATCTCTGCTGCCGTTAACACCGGGGGGGCGAGCGGCCGCCATGCAAAATGCGAAAGTTGGCGCACTGACTTCTGCATGAGTTCCCTACCATTGAGATCAAAAATACGGAACTGGTTATCGCCAGAGTTCCGCAACGCAGACACCCACGCCGCGTAGAATCGCCCAGTTGGGTCCCACGCGGTATCTGTGACGGGTGAAGTCACTCGCTCGAGTTGGACGCAAGCGCCACTATCATTAATACCGTAGAAGTGCAACGTTGATTTGTCGTAGTTCGTTGCAACCAAACGAGAACCACGCGGTGCCCAGAAGAGGTGGGTTGCGGATGTTGGATAATGACCAATAAGTTTCAGCTGTTTCTTTATGCAGTAAATTCGAATTTCCGAGGTGTCACCCAACTTTCCCGTCCTTGCACGGTCCTCGCATATAACAGCGAAGTGAGGGCCGCTTGGTTTCCAAGCAAAACGTCCAGGAGTTAAGCCGTTCTCCACCTTCAGTTGGTAAGCAGCAGCACTTTTCACACCAACAGAAAAAATCGAATACTCTGTTGAATTCGTTTTCGTTACTTTGACAACCAAATGGGTGCCTTGCGGGTGCCATAGGAGGTCAAGTCGCTGTGCTTGCAAGAAGTTTCGCTGCTCAATTACCTCCGCACGCACAACGTCATCCTTCACAACGAGGTTTTGAATGATGATCTTCCATCCCTCACTGGAGCCTCCTTGGACTAGAATGGCCATCTGATTGCCGACTGCCGGATTCCATTCGGCCACCTTCAGTCCGGGAATGACCAAAGAATGCACCGGTGTTTCACTGTTGGACTCCACCTGGAGAGCTCGCATTGTCTCAGCTCGATACAAAAATAATTTACCTTGTCCCATTGGCTCCAAACAGGCATGCGAGATAGCGACAAGCTCATCCTCCGCATTGTAGCGGGCAATGGGCCACTTATCTGAGTCGGCAAGATCGAGACCGCCCAGTACGCGAATCTTTTTTGATAAACGGATATTCCATACGCTCACCTCCTTTGGTGACTTTACTACAAGGTATTTTTCCTGTGGAGAAATGTAAAAGGCCTTGATATCAAGCTCAGTAACCTCGAATAACATATGCATCTTGCGCCCACCCCACAGTTTCAGGCCACCCATATGCTGCGAAACCATAATCCGACCGAATGTCGACCATGCAGGCATCGGCCGAACAGACGTCAAGGCGCCGTACACAAGACCGGGGTCAAGTCTCTTCTGTCGACGGTCCATCTCCGTCCACTGTCCAACAGAATCTGTCTTGAGGGGGCGGGGCTTGCGGTATAATTCAGCCTTTAGTGTAGTGTAGTTAAACCAATACCACTCTACATCGAAGGACTCGCCCTGCTTAATGAAGAACTGCGGGCGCGCCATGGAGTCTTCCGCCATTGTGTGAGCAAAATCCGCATCGGTGTCCTGCTCCATCTCTGGCGGTTTGTACTCCTCCGGCGGTTCACTCGCTGCCTTAAGCGCGCACCACCTATATGTCGAGAGAATATCGGTCTTTGTAAAGGGAAAGCGATTTAGGCGGGCGAGAGCATCCTCCGCGCTATTCACCGTAGCGAAAGTGAGAAAGGCTCCAGCAACGTGCTCCGTTTCCTCATCAAGGACGGGATGGATTGTGAATTTATCGTGACCAAGGACGTCGGAAACTTTCTTCGTCATGTGACGCAAGAACATGGCACGCTTCTCCGGTGTAACTCTCGCCGGGAGGCCATTTACAATGATGATGTTCGACATCAAGCCATCGTCCTCCATGGCTATGTATTGAAGGACTTCCTGCGCTGATTGTGTACAAGGTTGCTCCCTGACTTATGATTATTAATATTACTAATATTATATGTTCCTCTTTTAAAGCTGTGATTTCCCCTTCTTTATTTTTTTTATCCTTCGCTGTACCCTCCTTCCCACCTTCTTTACAAAATTTTGTAATATACGTATGCACAGTGCGTTTCGTTTTATCTTCTCTAGAATTGAAGTATAAAGAAGCAAATTAAAAAGGCAAGCATAATGCAATTAGGGCAAGGACGTGACACCGTCCTGTAGTGCTTCCAAAAGAAGCTTCTGGATTAAAAAAAAAACACATGAAGACTACAGGAAAAGAGACAACAAAAACACATACAAGCGAAAAGGACCACCTTGTTCGAAAATAAGTTGGGTTAAGCCAACAGGAATCTGACTTGATTTCCCTTCTTCCTTCCGTTACCGACACACAGGGATACGCATGTATATATATATCCACCTGACGGTACTTCCTAAGAAAAAAATAACAATAATAATAATAATGGTAATGAAGCGTCAGTTGCGCGATGCGCATACAGATGCTCGGGCCATTAGACCGACTTCCGGCTCTTTTCTAACCTACTATTAAACAGCTCACAGAGACAACTATAATACCCAGCCCACCCCCTCCACCTTGACACATTTTTAAAGGTGGTTCAACAGTCATATTAGTAAACAAGGCAACATGCATGTACATGTATACATTCCACGCGTTATGCCGCTTCACGCTGTGACAAGATAAGTTGCATCATACATTGCAACTTAGTGGTCACATTATACCGCTTCCTCTTCCAGCATCAGTGCAACCTTCCCCTCCAAACGATCCCATATATCACGTTGGTTGTGCCCAGCGTTCCACTGCTGGAAGAGGGGCTCAAATTGATGCAAAGCGTACTTGTTGAAGACGATAGGAATCGTAAAAACGATTGGAATGCGGATGTAACCGCGCGCGAAGGTCCAGTTCAGTACAGTTGTCCAGAAGTTAGGATTCGACATTATGGTATTGGGACTTGTTGTTTTACCTCAGCTTTCGTATTGTCTTAAACAAGCAAAAAAAAAACAGGGGTGTGTCTGAGTGCGGAAGCGATCAGAAGACGCAATAACAAGAGAATGAACAAGCGAAGCGCAGAAACAAAAAAAAGAATGGAGAGTGAGTCGTGGCACCCCGAGAAAAACCGGGGGAACGAACAAAACTACCAAAGATTGTGACGATGCCTTTGATTTAGTGAACACTGAGTCTTTCAAACGACGCGGGCACACAAAAACAAAATTGGGAAAGCAATTGTACTCAAACACTTAAGAAGGAATCGCCTAAAACACTACAGACCCCCCAAACTATCCTTCCGCATGTGCTGCCGCTATATTTTACTAAGTTTGACGCTACTGATTTCTCAACCACCTACTTCCGCACCATCTCCCTACACTTCCTTCTCCGCACACTACCTAATGCACGTTCACTTTCACTATGCCACAGTAAATGCAACAAGTACTTGCTTTCTTTATTCCTTTCACCTCTGAGTCCCTTTAGCATGCGCATTTTCTCCTGTTGCGTTTACACATACGCCGCCCACATCTCAGGTTTGGTGTGGTAACCATCCTTTCGCCTCCTATCAGGGTACTTGGCCTTGAGAATGTCCTGGTAACTCTGCGCCCACAACATATCCAAAGTGATGGGGAAGTCTATTTTCGTTGGCTCCTCGATGGGTGGGGCCCACGGTTCAATTTTCCTACTACGGGCGCTATGAATCGTCGCCATGTCGTCTACGAGCCCCCAGTCCGAGACGGACTCCCGTAATGCCCGAGACCAGTACTGTTTTAAAGCGAAAAGACCACCATCCAGTTCCTCAGTGACGGGGATCTGACAGCTGAAGCGGGTGTTGTATGTAATGTCAGCGCGATCCATCGAACGCCAGTTAGTTAACGAAGTGTACTCCCACCGGTTGGGTGGAAGGAGGCGGTCGAGAGTTTCAATATCCACATTTACAAGACACCCATCGCCATGATTCCAGTCTGCGCAGTCGGGATTGTTACATTTTCCCCAGTAATGCGCGTATCCGTGGCACATACCGGATCCGTCAATTAATGTGTTGAGTGTGACATCCGGCATCGGGTATGTGCGAAAGTGGTATGGATGTCCATCAAAACCAACGACGGTGATGTTAATAATCTTTGTCTTGTACTTGCTTTCGTATTCTTTCCCATCCACAGCGTATGTTTGACTCAAGCGACGTGTCACAGACTTTTCCGGTAGTTTGCCCGTGCGTCGCCTTTCACGAAGATTTAACTTGTCGCACATAATCTCCGCCTTCTTCAAAGGTTGTTGTAAGCAGTTCCGATGCGAAATTTGCCAGCGGCCTGCTTCCTGTGTCTCTGCCAGTTCTTCTATTTCATTGTACACATGTGGAATGATGCGATACAACCTCATAGTACAGGACGCCAAAATTACCCCCGACACAGCAGCAGAGGCAGCAGCTGTGTTACTTCCTATAGGAGTAGCACCGCATGCTAACCGGCGAAGCATCTCGGTTTCCTTATTACTCCTTCCTACCCTATCTGTGTCTCTTAGTGAATCTAGGACCGGTTGTTCAAATATTTATAAAAGGGTTTACGAGATTTGCAATATAATCCACATGCAACAAAGGCCTCACATGTCACAAGTATTGAATAAATGTAAGATCAAATGGATGAAATCACGCACGACTGTGATATAGAAACGGTAAAAGTTAGGGTAAAAAAGGCTCCTTCCTCAGAACCTGATTATTCACATACAGAGCAACGATGCCCAAGTGGTTTGCATTTAAATGCACAATAGGGAGGGGGAAAAGGGTGAGATTTCTCTATCGGCATCGTACTACCAACTCGTGTGTTCTATTCGGACAGGTAAAGTAGTCCCGTCTCTCTTCTTCCTTTTGTGTTTCTTTTGTCCTTTATCGTTTGCTGTCTGCAATCGCACACAATCGTTTTTTTTTTCCAATCCGCGTATTTGTCACTAAAACAAGAATGACAAACACATATTTGTAAGCAGATGTTTTAAGGAGGGGGGAAGGAGGGCAAAACGAAAACCACGCACACCCTGTTGTGTTTCACTCCTCATCCATAATGTCCAGCAGGTTAGCTCCAGTCACTACGGAGTTATGTCCCCCTTTTCGTGAAACCTCCTCCAGGTTTAGTTCTCCCATTAGGGAAAAAAGTTTCTCATTCTCTTTCCTCACATCAGCTTTGCTCATTTGATTCACAGGGAGTGATGGTGCGGTGTCACTTGCTCTTGGTGACGGGGGGCCCGTTCCACTGCAACTTAGAGTGGCGTCCTCAGCAGTCGTAGGAGTTCGCGTGCCATGTTCTGCTTCAAATTCATAACACAAAGCTAGTTTAAATAGATGCTGTGGTTTTTCCGACTCACCTCTAACGAGACGCAACAACTGGCTCATCTCTTGCTGAACTGCCTTTACGGCCTCGGGTTTGGTTCCTACGGGATGCGCTGCAATAACGTCGCTCTTCTGTGATGGCTGCGCTAGTTTCTGAGTTTTAGTTTCCAAGTCCTTGGAAGTGTACATGTTGACATTCCTCTTCGTAAAACGAGGCGCAGTTGAACTACGAGGGTCCCACCGTCCAACCGGAAACGCCAGCGGGTGCCGGAGGTGGGCATCCCGGTGTTTGAAGGTGCAGGTAGCCAAAAGGTTCCCATTACCATAGTAGCGAATGGTACCTGGTGGTTCACATTCAACAAGCGGAGGAAGGGTTTTATCCTCCTTTAGGTAAAAGTAACCGCTTTGAGCCTGCACGCCACTTTCTAAAAGTAGTGACACGGGTGTGCAACGCCCTACGAGAAAGTTCAGTAAATCTTTCCGAACCTCCGCCAACATCCCCACGTTGAGCTGCTGAAATAAGTCGTTTACACGAGAAAATATGGGATCAACAAAACATTGGGTTTCATGAGAAGCAATCCGTTTTACTTCTTCCAAATGTGCCCACGTGAGCTCTAACAGCTCGAGTGGATGCCGTAGTGAAAATATTTTGTACTTTAACCCCGTTGTCATCAACTCAAAGAGTTTAGCCATTGAAGCCGGCGACAACTGCATAACAGAGGTTTGACTCAACGATTTGAAAACCTCCCTTGTTGCTGCGAAGGAGTAGAGCATCTGAGGTCGGAATAGCTCATCCATAAACTCTGAACTATACATGTGCTTTATGACATCATGAAGGACCATGCGAGCCGTCTTTTCGGAAACGTTCTGAGCGCTGAGGCGAGCTTCGAGAATAAATATCATTTCTGCCCCATAGTTTAATATGAGGAACACCAGAGAAGAATCAGACATAATAACCAACAAACGTAACAGGACGTCAAAGTGTCTGCAAAGAGGTACAAACACCAATGAATATCTCTATGATGTGTATGCACGCTAGTATTTATGAAAGTAAATATAAGGTGAAAAAGAAAAAAAAACAGTATTGGGGGTCTGTTCTTTTTTTTTTTTGCCACAACGAGTGCTTGGTTGTCACCAACTTTCCTTTAAAAAAAAATGGAGACAGGAGTAAGACGGAGGAAATAAGTGACGGTAATGACATCTTACTAGGAACAGGAGAGAAGGGGAAAGCAACACGATGCGTCCCCTTTTTTTTAAAAAAAATCTTATCATATCGAGAGGTCATGTGGAGTTCACCACAGAGAGAACCCAGTTTAACAGTTAGTTTACCCGATTATCTTTTAATCAGCCACGGATATGCACATACAAAACGTACCAAAGGTGAATGAATACCCCTTTTCGTTATTTTTTTCTTTGAGCATCGGTGCTCATTTCGGATGGCATAGACGCTAAAAATTGCGTTGCGTTACTTTTGGCTTAACTCTCATTTCTTCCCGTTTATTTTCACTGCTTTCTTCTCATTAGTACACAAGGCTCACCCTCCTTACAAACACGTGAATAACTGTTAGCCCTTCGATTTCAGCCGCGACGAGTTTTCTTTGACCGCTTGAACGCCCGCTGCAATCCTGTTGTTCCTCCTGCATCATTTCTTGCTCCGACTGTTGCCGACTTCGCGTCGCGCAGCAAAGTCGAATCTACATTAATTACACTCCGGACTCTCTTTTCCACGGATAACCCAACTACACGTCCCTCCTTATCGTAAATCTCATGGGTGTTTTCATCCGCATCGTCATTCCCCCCATTCCTTTTCACAATCTCTTCTTCTTTTGATCCAGTCAATTTCAGCTTCTGCAGGCGCGTGAAATGGTCTACTATACGAGAAATTGCCTTCTGTAGAAAGGCACGCAGCTGCTGTGTTGGTACGCCAGAAAATACCGCCTGCTGACCAACTTCCTCAATAGTTTGGCACTGAAGCCCAACGCCTAAAAGTACTGCAGCCTGCGCGTGGGAGAGTACGACACCCTCTGCCCCATCGGGAAGGTGAAATAAACGCGACTCAAAATACAATTTCGCTAAAGCAGGAACGAGGTCCAAAACGTGGCCACCCTCGACAAATGTAGTGGCATTTAGCTTTAACCTCTTCAAATCGCTGATGCTGAATATTTCCTGCAGTTCCTTCCATGTACACTGAGGCTGGCCTGCCACGCGGACATTATGCTCCGCCACATGAGAGAGGTCAGTGGCAGCTGCTAATTTTTGTGGGTCATTAACATCAACATCCTTTAATATACTCAGTGCCAATTCTGTTGGAAGTTGGCGAAATGGCATCGCTAAAAGGGGAATAAATCGACGACGGAACTCAGCACGGAGTAGCCCGAGGTCAAATCCAAACGAGCGAACCATAACGCAACTATGCTCTCCAGTTAACTCATTCGCCGCGTGACGTAGGTACAGTGGCTCGAACCCTCCCCGCTTCCAGAAGTTAAACAGAGGCGTTGTCACACCAAAACTCACGCCAAGGTAGTCAATCTCTTCATAAGGTCTCTCAATGAGAGGCACTAAAAGGCTGGGTATGCGTTTGCGCGGTTTGATGGTATGTGAGATGGTGCTACTCACTTCATCGGCATCGTCCACTGCTTTTAATTCCGTATTGTTTTCTCCTGTAGCAGCAGCAGACGCGGCAGGACGTAACGACACAGAGCCCGTGTAGTACTGCTGCAGTAGCTCGAGAGCGCGCGAGCCGTATCCGGCGCGTTGCAACTCCGGGTTTGTGGCAATACGAACAATTCGTAGACCTGCAAGTTTTGCAAATCCCTCTTCGAGATAATACTGCGATAGGGTGTAGGGAATTAGGTCCCCAGAAGGGCGCAACCCCCGGCTGAGGTTACTTTTGATTGCTTCGGACGAAACGTGTCCCTCCTCGCATGCATGAATTACACAAAATACGTCTGGAATGCCGCTCTTTGCATCCACAGTAGAGGGACATAGTATGAAGAGGTGATGACCGGGTGCATCGGACATGAGCTGCAGGTCATTGGGTTGATTTTTGTAGTGGGCGGCAACTAACATGGCCACAATTGCCTGCAGCAGCTGTTCGGCCAAAGGGTGATAAGAAAAGAGTGCGTCACGGTTCACGTAGTACAACTCACAAGAATTTGGGTGTGGAGAGGATTTCACGGCGATCGGTCGGACGGTGGCGTCAAGGCACAGCAGTTTGTTCAACCAGAACTCCACAGGGTCATTGGGACCATAACGAATAGGATCTGACATGGATAACTCGCGAAGAAGCCGGCGGTCGTCACCTGCCACTGAGGCATTAGTGCTTCCACTGTGCTTTCGCATGTCTGCAACAAGTTTCATGGAGAGGCTCCGGCCTGTGCCCTCGTAACCGGAGATGGTCGAAGAAAGAAACACTAAGTACGGGCCGAGCATTTGTTTAACAATCGGCAACGGCAAGGCTGCAGCTTCGTCAATAATCGCCAACTCCGCCTGTGCAAACTTTGATGCGTCGTTCGGAGAAATGTATTGAACAGTTTGTCTGTGCTCGCGGAAAACGTTAATACGTATAATGCATTTGCTGAACTCGACGTTCGTGCTTTGCATGGCTTCAAAGTCTGTGCGTTCCTTATACCCAAGCTCCTGCAACCCACGCACAACGAACTCGAAAAATGTTTGTAAATTTTCTGGCGATGGTGCTGTGCAGAAGATATTACTGTACCCCTGTGCCACAGCGCCAGCAGTCGCAAGTCCAAGTGCTGCAGATTTACCACGACCCCTACCAGCAGTAACAACACATGTTGTATTTAGCGACTTCTCCACAACCGTCTGCATAAGTGAAAGAATGGTCTTGCCTTGGTCGAGTGTTTGGCATAGGCTAATGAGTGGCCCCACTTCATTACTGGCCCGTAGGCGTTCCTTTAGTGCAGCCAAGTCCGCTTCGTGCTTTTGTCGCCCTTGTAGAACTAATGTTTCATCATACGACGTTGTTCGTGCACTCTCTACGGCACACATTTTGGCGGTGATTGGAAGCACGTTAAGATCATCATCCACACAAAGTGATGTGTCGCAATCAACTAGAGAAAGAAGGAATCGCTCGTTGAAGCGCGGGACCACATCTTGAAGAGCCTCTGTGCGATACCGAGAGTGGACATCCATAGCAATGGTGTATAACTGCTTCAGTGACTTCATTGCGCGAAACATTATTACAATAATGCCACCTCCCTTCACGGTCTCAATAGTTCGCGCCAATGTGTTGGGTGTCATAGCCTCGAAGTCTTGTAGCACCGCCATACCAAACGTTTGCCCAAGTATTTTATGTGTTTCCTTGTATTGACAAAACCTTATAATGGTTTGCGAAAGAAATGTCTGAAAGGCTTCTTTCGTTGCATCGGTAGACATTCCACCCTTCACCTCAAGTCGCGCCTTCTTCTCTTGTTGTTTAAGGCTTGTTGATCCGAAGTCCGGTTCTTTCTTCATGCACCATAACACATTCACCTTTGCGTTGTGGTTGGCGTGTGAAACCATCTGGTGAAGATTAACAATTTGATCTTTTCCGCGGTCACCCACAAGCAGTAGAAGTGCGCGATGCCGCTTGTGTACGGCATTCTCAATAACCTTGCGGATGCGGTCATCCACCTTTCGTTTGATAGTTGCACCACTGCTGGAGCGTGCCGTTGAGGCAACAGATGTGGGCGGTGGCATAAATTCTGGTTGTTAAAGGGTTTTTTTTTCTAGATCAATAATTCCGTGGCAGATAGATATTAACTTTTTAACTGTGCTTGGCGTAAAAATAACAGTTGCTGCTGTTGCTACTTTTTTTTTTCGTTTGCGTACAATTTTCCCTGATGTAAACGTTCCTAAATTTTTTCACCTATATTCTAGCTGACGCACTGCTTTAACTTCCCTTCCCTCCTCTCGCTGCTTAACCGAAGCCGCCGCTTTTCGCTCACTTCTACGGTTGTGCAGGTTCAACGGGGTGCTGATAAGAGTGAAAAAAAAAAAATAGGAAAGAAAGGAAAGGGAAGGGCCGAAACGAGGTTGGAACGCCGGTAACATCAGTTTTGGTACATTTAGTTTCTTTACCAATTAAAAGATAAGCGAATGGATGATATCATGGTTCTTCACCAAAAAGAAAATTTTTTGCATGTCTTTCCCCCTTCCAATTTAAATGAAATTTTGTATTTTCAGTGAAATGAGTGAGGGGTGTGACCACGGCCGTATGTGAGTAAACACGTTTCCACGATTGTAACGAAGTTGTACTCTCCATAACTAATGCACAGCTCCGTCAAAGCTTAGAATAATAGACAATATATAACGAAAAAGCTATTAAGGGGCACTGTTATTTTTTTTTTAGAAAAAAAAAAAGAAACCTGTCAAACATTCCGTCACAGTGGCTATAGGAAAGAATGAAGCCCCAGGGTAAACCGTGACGCACCACATAAACTGAGTATAACAGGTAGCAACTAATAGACGCCATATTGGATACATACATGCTGAAAACTTTAGCCCTGATGTAAGCTTCTTATAGGTAACAGTGAGTTTAACATCACAGGGCACACAACCGCCACTGTTCACTTATTTGGGTAAGTGCCTTCCAAACATCACAACCAACAGCAGGGTTCAGTTACTTTCAGGGCTCAAAATTCCTTAGTAGCTGAAGTTACGAAAAATGTCCATTATTATCGCTAACTCCCTGATGTTCGCATGCCTATCTATGTGGAAACATTCGTTTCAACCAACGTGATGTATGTCTGCGATAGAAGGTGTTTGAGAGCAGCTCCTAAATTTTCAAAAAAAGAAAAGGGAAAAGGGAAAAGAAGAAAATAAATTGAAATTACAACTTCAGGCTGTCACTTCAAGTATACATCCGTTCTCCTGTGGTGGACGGCGTGGCTGAATACAGTTACAGACAGTTATAACACTTTAAACGCGTTAGTCACTGAGTTTAATTATCTTATTGTGACTGTTGACTGCTCCCACATCCAGACAAAGATCGTGCATTTATTTCGCAACACAGTCCAGATACTATAATTCCCGCGAACCAAGTCCCAAAAACGGAAATATATAGGCATAACAGTGTCAGTCGGCCATAATGCGAGTTTTGGTCTCCTTAAGAGCTTTTCGCATACGTGGGAGAAGCTCGCCGCGCAGTTGCTTGTATTCTGCCGTTTCTTCCATGTACTCCTCTGACGCTTCAAGGGCGGCTATAACGTTATTCACCGTGTCACTTAAAACCGTTACAATATTGTTCTTCTTCAAATTATCCACACTATCCCCACAATAATCAACCGCATCCAACAAATCCCTAGACATATCATTAAGACATTCACATGTCCGTGCAAATCGTGCAGTGTCGCGCTCCCATTGGTCCTTTTGCTGACAACACCGAAGTTCCTTCTGCCGCATTTCGTAAGCAGTTAGCGGTCCATCCATGTATCGTAGAAGCTTCGCCGCACAGGCGTATATGTCCGGATCCGTCACAAATAGGTCGATGATCCGTTTAAATGTCTCACGCAAACGGAACTTATATCGGCTAATTACACCTTCACGCACGCGCTCAGCTTCCTCCGCAGCTGCCGCATTAGTAGATGGAGAACACATGTCTGGTAAATCAATATCCGCACACAATGGCACAATATCACACATCGCATCTTCATCAGAAGGATTAACATGATTTCCATTGGTGGCGATGCTGTCATCTTCCACACCCATGTGGGTAGCCGAGGTGTTAGTGACAGCCGCTCGGTGCATCCTCCCACCTTCGTCTCTATTTTCTGCTTCCTGCTCCACCGCCTGTTCTTGATCTTCTTCTGTCATCTGTTGATCTTTGCAACTTGCGGGTATCCGTCCTTCCATATACGCAATGGCATTCTCCACAAAGCGGTTCAGCGAACCGCGCTCTAGATGAACGTTACGTTGGGCAATGTCCAGCAACACGTTGAGAGCATTTGTTGTCTCAGTTACCTCCTTCAATTCACACCCAATCGCGAAGTAGTTTTGCCACATCCGCCAGTCTCTCCGGTTGTTGCGCAGTGCCTGGTTCATCGCATTAAATGCGGGACGAAGCTTCCCTGTGCGAAGCAGTACTGATGCTAGGTTATTCCACGCGTACGCATCGTTGGGTTGAATCTGACAGACGCGAGTGAAGGCTTCACCACTGCGTTCCCATCGCTTTAATTGCATTGCAGCATAGCCTAAGGCAAACCAGTCTCCACCAAACACTGGATTGAGACGCACTGCCTCATCGAAACATTCCACAACCCGCTCATATTCTTCACGCTCGAGTGCCAACCGCGCCAGAGCTCGCATGGGTGCCGCAGATCGATGGTCAGACAATTCCCATGCCTTCGTAAGGTGCTCGGCTTCCCTCGTGGCTTCCCCCAATGCCACCCACAAAAGTGGGTTGCAGGGGTCAGACTCCAACAGGTCTCGCGCTAGGGATTCTGCCCTCCTCCTCTTGTCAAGAATTTTACAACATTTTATGATGTTCTCCCAGTCTTGCACCTGCTCATAAGCGTCGAGTGCCGTTTTCACAAGGCTCTCATCGAAGCAGAAGTCAGCATACTCACTTCGCAATTGCCAAATTGACGGATAGGCAACACTGTAAAAGTAGTCGCTATCTGTTCTGTGAAACGTCGCGCGGTTGGGATCACGACCGGCCGAATGTTGGTCCACTAGCTCAGTCATCTGCATGAAGGCACGCTCCTGAACTCGGTTCCGACCTCGCTCTAGGCGAGCTCGCAGCAACAGTGTTTGGCACTGTATGATGAAAGGTGCGGGAACTGGATCAGACAGAAGCCGCTCTACGTACGTCTGCATGCGGTGCTGCGTCAGCCCATGATATGGATTAGTGTTCCGTATATCTATACACAAAGCGAGTATGATAGCCTTATCCAGTGGTTGCAGCGCTTGCAATTCGGCCACCGGAGCCTCAGCCGCTTCGCGGGGTCGATCCAGTAAATCATGTCCATCTTTTTCGCTCATCACAGCTAGGGGCACATCACCTCCAGTTGCGTCACTTTCGGATATTGGAGCAGCAAAGGGAACCTGGCTGCTGGCGTTCACGACCATCTGCACCATCCGCTGTTGTTGCCACCGGGTTCGCACGCCAACCATGGTGTCTTCGCTGACTGATAAACCGCTTTTCCTCGCCGCACGCCAAAACACTTCCGCTGCTAGTTCACGTTGATGGTAATAGTTCTGCACGTGGCCGACTTCCAGCAGATGTTCAGCCGTAAGTGATTCGTCTGGCAGTGCGAGGGCAGCATCCACGCAAGACGAGAGGTGAAGAAATATTGAGTGGGCACGGTGCTGCATGATTAGCTGGTGACGCATGTGACAACGCAGACGCCAAACGGAGGTGTAAGGCAGCAGCGGTTGCGGCTGTGACTGTCCGGCATGCTTCACCGAACTGCACGCAGTAGCGAGAACAGCCAGCAACATCCTACTAAGTCGCACACAGGGATGAGGCATTTCACCATCGCTCATTAACAAACGCTGTACATAGCGCTCGTGCAGCGTGTCAACGGTGGCGTAGCGATCCAGCACGGTAGACAGCTGCTCCCGCTCCGCTGGCACTAACTCCCCACTAAAGTTCTCCGCGTTAAAAAGACGCAGGGCAAAGTCAATGGCTGGGACAACATCTTTTTCCAAGTCCAGATGGGGTTCCCTACCTTGCAAGTACTTCTCCACAGCACCGTAATATGACTGCGCGGTAGCGGTTGCATCTTTAACGGACAAAGTAAGGCGACCATTCAGTAAATGATTTTCACTAACACAAACCACCGGAAGCTCAAGCAGTAGTTGAGGGATGGATGGCACCATTGTTGTATCGCTCTACAGCTAGCTCTCACTAGTTTGTTTCACCTCCAGCGGCCTTCGCTTGATTGTGCACTTCTTATTACCGTTTCGGAAAAATAAAAGCTAAATTGTGGTGGATGTAAAAAGTAGTCTCGTCACGCACCCAACTTCACTTACGAATATCCGCTTCAGGGTGTGACGGAATCTTATTTGTGTGCTTGTTATGGAAAAGAAGAAATTATAAAGGAGCAGATGTGCATCAAAAAACTATTAAACGTTGCCTTTCAGTGTAACGGGAGGCAAAACCAGAGGAAGGACGCAGAAAACAAAAGTAAGTGAAGCTGCCTGAGATGCATTTTTTTTTTTTACAACGACACCCCATCTCCTTTGCCTTTCATGCATTCTGATGTTAACTCAGTAGTTGGTATTGGGTGCCACCCTGGCAGTATCAGAAGTTTAAATGATTCCCACACCTGTTCCATCACTACTCACTACCTCCATAAAGACATTACAAAATAAACGGAGATCGTGAGAGTGATTCGAAGGCACAGGGGCAGTACGGTTAGGTTCGATAGTTGATTAACCGAAGGTTACGAAGCCGTGGTAGAGGCTCTACCATCTGATATTTCCTTCTCTTTTTCTATACTTGCTACCCAACTACACGGTCGCTAAGCAACTCAACTGTTCCCGCGTTTGCTGCTCAACACATTCACTTTTGCATACCCATCACCCTGGACGAGGTCGGTCACCAAAAGTTACGCGTGGAGGTACCGCTCCGATAGCTCCCAACCACTAAGTAACCACGTCAACTTTGAAGAGGAATAGAATAATAACAACAACAACATTCCCGAATCGATCAATTACATGTCGTTTGCGTTAATGTGATACGTGGCGTAGTTACCCCCGATATGATCACAACATACGCAGTTAAGTTCCAGTTTTCCCCTGCGCATGGTTGTGAAGCGATAAAAGGCATCCTGCAACCTACGCCGCAGCGGTAGTTCATTACGTACGTTGGCGTCTGATGTGCTTCCCTGTACCCCGCCTCCGCACTCATTGGCTCCTCCGCTACAACCGGTGGCCGAACCAACTTCCGGTTCATAGTCTCCTCGCGGTGAATGCATCCCCAGCCGCGTACCGAAAGACAACTGACGGAACTTTTGCATTAAAGTTGCGCGCTTCAACCTCCACGACTTTATTGGTATATCCAATAACACCAACAGCACGGGGAAGAAGGCGGAGATGTAGAAGTGAGTGCGTGATGGAAAGAAGGCGTCTTCAAGTATGCCGTCCCAGAAGGTTTCCGCGACAACAAACGCAACACTGAAGAATACGGTTAGCGCATTGGCAGCGACCCACCGAGCAGATGTGAATAAGTACATGTATTGTCCACCGTAACGAGGTTTAAATAGAAATGCGGGTGAAAGTCTGTCGTAACGACTCATGTGCGTCCAGCTGTGAAACATCAGCCAATAATTCAACGTGAGTCCAATGTAACCACGCGTTGCAGCCATACATTTATCGGATGAAGAGAGCGCGAGCTCATGCAAACTTCCCTTATCACACTTTTGTAAACCACACGTTATGCCCAGAGCCAACAACGCGGCAAGTGAGGGAATGTACCGCAGGCACCACACGACAGCACTGTGACGCAATATTTTAAGTCGGACGAAGTGATTATGCCTCGATTGAATGCTCTTCATTGGGTCCTTGTCCGCATACGCAGTGTAGGTGCACGAGAGAGCTAGGATGGGTATGATAACATTGAGCTCAAACACCGCAGCTGCTGGCTGTATCAGGAGCGGCCCACCAATTATCAAGGGTATTACATTCAAAAATGTAACAAAAAAGTTTGCATGCATCACAAAGGAAATGCAATTGCCTATTCCACTTAGCCGAAACCTTGCCTGTCGAATCAAAGTTGTCACTATCGGTAACATTGAGGTGGTCGAGGTATCCGAGAGCGTGCAGGCACAGCCAATCAGGTCCACTACATCGCGATAGAGTAACTGATCACCAGTCTCAGACTTCATACTACGAATATCAGATGATTCACTAATACGCTTTTGATTTTCTAAGCATAGTCCCTCCTTGTCTTCTACAGCTCCGCGCCTCTGCGGAAGAACTCCAACAGACAAGTCCGCCTGAATGTAGCTCCGAACGTTGCTATGGTTGAACGTCGACCCAATGGCGGACACAACCTCGTGGTTGTCTTGCAAGATGGAAAGCATCGCACGCGTCGATGCGCTGTGTGCGTGGGAAAACATATTAACCTGCAATGGAATGGAGTCTACGTGTACGATATGTCGCCTAATGGACTTTATCCCCACTGGTAGCTGTGCTCGAATGCTGTGAGCGTCAAGGTCCTTGGCTCCTTCGTCCAAAGAAATGCAGCAGTTCCAATCCGTTTCAAGGCCCAAGCGATTTCCGAGGCTTTTGGTCCGCCTTTCACCGTCAGAGCAGAAGTACATGCAACGGATACCTGCTTCATCAAGAACTGACATCGCATTCTGTACATTGGGGCGAATGGAATCCTGAAGTCCAACAAGCCCCAAGAAGGCGTGCGAGCCGTTAATAAGAACATGAAGAAGGTCGCCTAGTAGTTCAACAGAAGTGGGAACAAACGAAAGGCGGGAGTTTCCATGAATGTCTGTAAATCCCTTGCTGCAACAGAAGCTATTCCCTTCGTTGATTGCATCTCTCTCGTTGCTGTTGATGGCACCTATAACGTCTGCTTCAGAGGTTGCAGGCGTTGAACCATTCGTGTTCGTCGGCACTCCTAGGAAACATTCGCGTGGTACCCCTTCATTTGTCCCCTCACATCCATTTGTCGACGGTTCCCCCGATGGAGACAACTTAAGTTCGGCTAGACAGTTCTCAGCGGTAATCTGCACCCCATTATAAAACAAAAACTCAGCGTACGAGCCGTCCTCCCGCGGCAAAGCCTCTGCACAGGAACGAAATTTGTCCGGTAGCATAGCGTGCGAGGCCGCCACGGTTTCCAATCCTCTTCCGTCTTTCCACACCACTGTGCCAGTATTAACTACTTCCTCTCGTAACTCTTCATCGAACCCTTCAATTTCATAGCCGTTAAAGTGAAATGGGCAACTGTGAGTTACCATACAAACGGTACCGACAGTAAATGCGTGTAATAGACCATCACTGGCGACCACCAGGAGCGTGCAAGTCTGTTCCGGGCACTCTCTGGAGCGTCCCGGCCAAGACACCGTATTGATATGAAATATACGTGCCACAATTCGAAATGACTTAGCTAATGAATCATCGAATTCGCTTGCACGCGGCACCCAGTGTATGCTGGGACCCCACCGGGGTGTTTGGTCACAAAACCTAAGCGGCTCCTGCCACGTTTCGAATTTGGTCGGCTCAGGTGCCATAGCATGAATCAACAAACACAGTGAAAGGGAGTCCACATTCTTTTCCCACTTTTGCCGCTCCTTGCAGTCGGCAAACTGCACAGCAAGATCATCATCGGTACCAGGTGCAAGTTGCAACTCCAGGAACCTCCTCTTCTGTGTTTTCTTTTGCCGGACTTGACGCTTCAACGCCAAACGATACTCTGGGTCAAAGTTCGCTGCTCTCAGGAACGGGTCCGGGTCATTGCTATGATCAAGACCTGTAAAGGCAGCAACGCCATTAAATTCGTCGTTATCGCTATCGCTGGTTGTAGTGCTGCTTGTGCTACTGGGGGTTTCCGGTGCTGTGTAACTCTTAAGCATAAGCAACCGTGTGGGAAGAGGAACCATATCGGTCACTACGCCTGTTGTGTCGAGCAGAGCCACGACGGTTGTGGTTCCAAGTGTTTCGACCAATGAGGAAGAAAAACATAATGGGGGTCGACTGCAGGTAGCTGATGTGGCACGGCGGAAAGCTTGCATAGTTGCCCGGACGGGAAGTCTCGGAATCCGATCATCAACAGCGTGTGTGGTTTTAGAGACAAGATGACGAAATAGACACTCAAGGTTCACATTCGCATACATAACGAGGATGCTATTCAGCAACTTTGCGTTTACAGGTAGTAACCCAAGTAATGCTACAGCAGGATTCAGAAAGACGCCGTCACTCAGCGGGATATCGGTGAGTACGTGATATATGTAACCAGAAAAAGTACACGCCACGATGCCCAGCAACCAAGCAAGAAGAACGAAGCGATACACAAGAAAAGCCATCTGTTGCGGTACCGACAGCGCATGAACACTATTCGCCTCACATCGCGTGTCGTATTCGTCATCACTCTCATCTGTTGATATGTCCTCGTCATTTCCTTCTACCCCTGTACCATTGATGTTGGCGTCGACGGTTACGTTTGGGTGCCGGGGTGGAGGAGCCATATCTGGAAGTGATCTCAACATCACGGCTTCACCCTTCAGTATCATTCGCACGATGTCGACGAGTTTAAATAACTCAATTGGCTCCGTGTGACGACTCACCTTCAACGTCGTCCTGTGAAGTCGAAGAGCCCCTTTCATCACAAGACATTTCAGAGTACGCTTTAGCCGCCCCGTCGTTGTATCCACAACAGCCACAATACGAAAGGCGCTAGCTGGAAGGAAAGAAGAAAACAAACGAAACACAGTGCGGCGATCCAATTTATCCCTCGGCGGTCCCTCTACGAGACGCTTTTTCCACCGTGTGAGGACTTTTTGCATGACAGAAATAGCTGACTGTCTCTTTTCGGTTATGCGTAACCATAAAAGAAGTACCTGCAATGCCATGCACGACGTGTACAGCGCGGCGAACAACACTGAAAACGTAACAACGTCGGTAGTGGGGTGCATCGCGCACGAAGTCGCCAGCATAGCAAATGTTACAGTAATGGGTGCATCTTGACGCAAAAAAACGTCTGCGGCGGCTGCACGCCCGAATGTGGCAGGTTTCTTCGAATCAGACTGAGCAGTTTCCATAATTTCCTGCAACCTCTGCACAATGAACTCCTCATATATTTTGCTGGGAGCATCTTTGTTCAATGCATGCCTAACTCTTTCCTCACTAAAACCCTCATCATATTCCCTTGGAAGAGCCTTATACCCCTTGCGATTCATTTCCTACAATTAATGCCCAGCTGTAATGGCACACACTCACACTGTCACGCAACCGGGAAAGCAAAACGGACAAGAAAACCCCCGTTCGTGGCCTTCCTTCCCTCCAGTTTATGATTATATACACACACGCATGAATATCTTGCGCAGGGCACACCTGGACAGCAAACGCAGCGGCACCGCCCCAACGTTTTATTGTTAATTCTTCTTCGCCGTGTCAGCGCACTGCTCCTTTTTGTTTTAAGCCTATTTCCGTATTCCCTTTCCTTCTTTTAATATTCCCTACTTGTTGAGCAAATGTCTCTCCTCCTACTTTTCTTTTCCACTGTTGGTGTGCATTCAAATCGGCGTTTGTTCAAAAACATAACACAAAAAACGAGGGGGAAAAAGAGGGGAAAAAAGGCATAGATGATGTACAACTTCATCAAACAGGTGAATAAAGGGGCAACTCTAAGGAGTTTCCCAAAAATATGATAGATTTTCCACTACAGCGTCTAATAAATGAAAATGATAGCAACAAAAAAAACTAATAACTGCACTTATCCTAAATTTGAGCCCTAATAAATTAACCTCGTCCATCCTCTTCCTTCCTCTGTAATGACATGAAATTCGATTTTTCTTTTTTTCCCCCTTCATTATCATCTGAACACATTTGTTGCAATATATATACCCATGAATGATGTTGCAGAATTATCGCAATGGCAGTTCTGTGCATTACTACCGCTGCACCTCCTTTTTTTTTTTTGTGGCTCTCTTCTTATTGCCATTTTAATAGACATAGTGAGGTAAACGACCTAACTTTCCCACTTTTCTGCAAATTAATGGACATATACAAAGCAACATCACATATTCATTAAAATGGTTGAGCGGTGTAACAGCCAACGTCAAGCGCAATATCCACCGGAGGTTTCCACTACTCGGCACGAATTAAACCACTAACACATTTCCATAAAGAAGCGAAACAGTGTAGCACCCGCTCTGCATTTTTCCCTCACTTCATACAATAAACCAGTTGAAACACATATTCACATTTGTATACTACGACCAGAAACTGTTGCAAAATGAGAAGCATAGAGGGAAGATAAAGCATTGGCTTTTGCATGAAAATGTAATCGCAGAGCATTGACGATATCACGTAATCACAAAATGTTGATTGTAAGTAAGTTTATGACGCACTATCGACTGAAGCACACAAAAGTCAATATGAAAACTCCACTTGAATTTCCCCCCATACATACACAAACACACATTACGTCGCTGTTATAGTCAATTCTCCCTTGTTTTCCTTCGTTTCCCTTTTTTTTTAAAAAAAATTAAATAATAATTAAAAAACGAAGGTTATTTGGAAAATTACTAAATGGAATACACATAAATTACAACAACAATCTCCCACGTACACGCACACGCACACACACACACACATATCACAGAACACAAATCCTTTTTTTTTCTCCTGATTTTTCTTCTAACTTTTTCGTTTGAGTTCTTGAAGGGAACTATACGGACGCGACCATGTCGCCTTTTAACGGTTCCCTTCGCTCCCACTCATATAAAGAGAGTAGTGCAAAGAAATTAAACAATTGGAGTGGACAACATTTGATGTAACTCCGCACACATGAGCAATAAATAAATAAAGATACTTACATTATTATAATTTTCTTTCGTGACGATAATTTTTTTAAAAAAAACGTGGGGAGCCCTTTGTTTTGTTTTTTTAATCCGTTTTTAGGTTCATCCCCTCCTCCACAACCTCCACTGTGTTCTCACCATAACCCGCCGAATAATAAGGAATAACGGAACATAACAAACTAACAAACATACATGGTGCAAAGGAGAATAATGATACGAAGCGGCATAAGGGAGAAAAAAAATGAAGGAGAATAACGAAAAAAAAACTAAGACAGAAGAAGCACCGACGACGTCAAAACGCGCCAATAAAAATAATACTGTCCTTAAAGTCACCACACTGAGCACTGGCTGTAACAATTCAGAAGAAAAAAATGCACCTTCAATATCTTCATAGGTCACTTCCCGCAACAGAAACGAAAGCAAGTACGATTGATACAAATATATGTGCCAACCGTTTCTGCTGCGGATGAACAACAACAAGAACAAGACGGATGAGCCACAAAAGAGCATTTGAGTACGAGACACAGAGAGTCAAGGGGAGTCAAACGTATTATTATCATTGTTGTGGTAGTAATAAAGCATAAGAAGAAGAAAGTGCATGAAAACCAGCTATCACTCACCCGCGGGTGAGGAAACTAAAAAGTTTCACTCGAACAACCTAATTGTGCCCCCCCCCCGCCCCCCAGTAGAGAACTCACCACACGAACCAATTCATATATATATATATATATGAACATATATACGTATATTATGTATGTATGTTTCCACCCCGCTGCACCGTCCTTCTCGCAAACTTTTCATTTCGCTCCCTTCCATTTGCCTCATAGCGTCCCTGTTATGACCGCCAACTGTCTATGGTAACAAGTATAGTTCTATGGTAAAGAATACGCCACAGCCGCTCCTGACTTCTAAAAGCCAGCACATTATTATTTTTCTTTTTTTTACCGCCATCAAAGTGCTTCCTCAATGCACCTACGACTGATCACGAAGACGCAAAAAATACAACCATAAGAAGCTCAAGCTGTCACCATCATATTCATACACTTTCCCCTTCCTCTTTGCTGCACCGCACCAGTCGGTTGGGTCGGTAAGTTGTTTTAAACATTTCAGACACAAATGGGTCTTGTGATAACACCTCTTTCACATATTCTGCCCGGCGAACAGGTGTTGGTGGAGTTCTTTCACGTTGCTTTTCAACGCGGGTGATGACCGTTGTACTAGGCTTCTGTGGAGGTGAGCATTTTAAACTCCTGGCTGTGGCCTCGACGCCAATTCGTGGTCGAGCACGGGCCCTAGGTGTAACATATTTTTTCACGTTCGGAGCTCGGCCGTTTGATTTGTTCGTCGAGCAGCTACTTTTTGGCGAGGCGGCGGATGCACATGCGTCCGGGCGCGAGGTTCGTCGAGCATTCTGGTACTGTGAGAAGCGGTTCATATGGGTCACATTGCTAAAGAGTTCTGTGGAGCGTAACGGAATGCGACCACTGAGAAGCTTTTGGGTCGGAGGGCGACGTGAAGAGAGAGACGAAGTTGCTTTGCTACACCCGGGGGCGCTTGATATACGCGCAAACATCGCTGCTTCTCGCATGGGCGAATCACTCGATGGTCCTCTCTGTCGAATTGCCCTCACTGAAGAGGCACGCGACTCACTGCACCTTCCGGGGACGGAGGAGGCGCGGTGTCTCGCTCCATGGCGACTGGGAGACGCACGCACACCTGCAGCTGATGAAGCTCTAGAGGTCGCTGAATGGCTTACTATTTCCCCTTGTCTCACTACGCGGAGGGGACGGTGCTTGACATCTGAAGTACTCACACGCGTGTACCCTTCGGCAAGATGCGACGACCCGTGCGTGAGGGAGGAGGGCACCGATAAGGTATCCATTTCCTTTCCTTTAGACACTCTTGAACTATCGACCAATAAGTTAGTAGCCTCAATGCTGGACAGTAACAGTCGTTGCAGAGCCTCGACTGAACGCAAGTCCCCTAAGTTCAATCCGGGTGGAGCTGCAGCTGTGGACGAAGCCGTCTCGCGGGCAGCGGCTGTCGTTGGTGATTCTCTACTCACTACACCGTTTGTTCCTTGGGTTGAGCTGTTCTTCTTCCCGGGTACGTCTTTTTTCACACTAAATTCAACTTTTGGGGAGCTGCGGCCGACCCCCTCACTTCTGCCTTGAGTATTCTCTTCTTTGTTCACATCCGCTGATCGGCGAATTAGATCGTTGGCAATTATGTGCTCTAATTGCCTTATTCGATTTTCCTTCTGCTCTAATTCTTGGTCCTTCTGTCGCACCTGTGCCGTTAATTCACCGAGCCGAACCTCCAACTCATCACAACGCCGCTTCAGTGCTAGTAGCTCTTCCCCAGCTGTGTCTGTAACTTCATCCGCAAAGTCACGTTGCACACCATGGCCAACAACTTCACCCTCAGCGTAAGCCGAAGTCGCGCCCTTCATCATCTTCCTGTCAGTTGCATTTGTGGCGGAAGAAAGTAGTAAATGCTGATTCTCCTCGCGCAGGGCCCTGATTTTCTTCTCCAGCGTCAGCAATCGTTGCTCAGCAGCAATGTTTTTTTGTTTTTCCTGCGCCAGCTCTCGATGTATGTTGTTTGTAGCCGAACTATTGAAGCGGCTGTTGTTTACATCAAGCGCCGTATTGTAACCCTTGTCTTGATGTGTATCCCCTCCCGTTTCCAGCAGCACAGAAATAGCCAGATCCGTTAAATGCGACTGCGTTGGGTCTGCGGTAGCGGAACAATTTCCTTCAGCTTCAGGAGATGATCCACAACGTGAAAGGTGCGAAGGAGGCCCGTGCAACTCGTGCTTATCTTTTGGAATGCAACTAATATCACAACTGGCGAATATGCTATCGTGTGAACCAGTTGCATGATTTTGTGTATCCCGATTCTCTTGTGACACTGTGGCCATATTCCCGATTTTACCGTGAGATCCCCCTTCATTATCGTTTGCAACGCCGCTGACGCCTCCACCTTCCTCGTATGTAATCAAACCATCACTTTTATCTCGTGCCTCTATTATTCCATTCGTGCTGATGGGTGATGCATTGACGCCTTCAACCCTGCTACGTGCCTCCTGCCGAACCGATTCCCACAATACACGTCGAGACATCGGATGCAATGCCTCCTTTTCTGCTTGATGAGTCTCACCACTTTCGCAATTTGCTGAGTGAACAAAAAAAAAGGAATCTCCTTCTTTTTTTTCTTCGTATACGTGTAAGAAATATATAAATAAATTTATCTATATGCTAAAAACTATATATATATATATATGTGTGTATATGTGTGTATATATAATCTTCCCAATATCGTTGCGCGCCGGTATTACCGCTACCGTACACCTCTTTGTTGTTATTTCTCTTCCTAATTTCTTTTGTCGTTTTTTTTCTTTCTTTAAACTCTCAGCTCTTGTAAAATCACCACTCTTGTGCACCGCGGTGTATAATTTCCGTTTGTGTACAAAACTTCTTTTCTTTACAATACGCGGCACACAACCACTCACGTGATCCTCACAAGTTTGTTTGTTTGTTTTTTTCCTCCCCCTCTCCTTGTGCTATCTATCCAATGTAAATGCGGCGTGTTAATAAATTTATTTATTTATTAATGCTATCTAAACAACGTTTCTTTCGCTCGTAATGACGTTGCCTCACCTTTCCTTTTTCTTTCTAGTGAGAAATATAAGGAAAGAAGAAATTCAGACACGCACAACAACAACAACAACAATTATTATTATTATTAATAAATCAACAACAATAACAACAGAGAGCTATTTAGTTAATTGGTGTACACAACTGTAAAGTGTATTTACTTAAGTATTCCACACCAAATGTCAGTTGATTGGATGTGCGTATAGAGAGAGAGGGAACAAAAAAATAATAATGATGATGATTTTATTGCTGTTGTTCGTTATTGTTATTGTTACTATTGTTGTTGTTGCTGTTTTTTTGTATACCACCACTTATTCATAAAAAATTATACAACATATTTATTATGGGGAGGGAGGGAGGAAAAAAAAAAAGTAAAAAAGAGGTCGTAAGTAATCGCTCATATAATAGTGTTAGCAGATACTTTAAACCCCTTTTCCGTTGGGGAACCACGCAGATGTTAAGACAATGGTAAGCGCAGTAGCCTCTAAACAATAAAATAGAAACAAACAAACAAAGAAACGACGCAAAATACACATAGAAAGGAAGTAATTTTTAGAAAAAAAAAAAGAAAACAGTAAAGGCTGGAGAGGTTGGGAAGATACACAACGTATTTTTGAGAGAACAAAATATTTAAATATAATTTCGAGAGGAAATTTTTTTAAAAAAAGAAAAGAAACAGATACGCACTATACCTGGTTTTTAAAAAAAACAGGGAGAATAATTTAAAAAAAAAACAATCCTAAATACGCTTGCCATGCTCAAATTGAATTTGGCATCTAACTTCAAGAATTTTTTTTAATTGAAACAAAACGACGTCCCTCAATTATAACACAAAACTCACTTTTTATCATCCACAAGCAACACTCGTAGCGGCTCCCCTAGAAGGTAATTCCCGTCTCCGCTTCCCTACAAAAAAAAAATTAAAAGTTGTTGTGGCTCCTTTAAATGTGCTACACCTTCTGTTCCATTTCTTCCTCCCTGGTTCCGCTATCCTGTTCAGATCCCTCCCGAAGTCTTCTCTCTTGCTTTTGAAACAGCGCCAAACCACCGCGCATGAGTCCCACAGAAGCCACAACTGCCAGAAACATGACATATGTAGCGGATGCCTGCTGCACATTTTCTGCGAACTTTTTCATCTTCAAGAGTTCAACACTCGGTTCTTCTCCATCAGAAAGTGATGCCATTTTAGTAGCCACCAAAGCGGTCGCTACGGGGCCAAGTGATGCCTGTGCTGAGGCTTTACCACAGTAACCCACGCAAACAAGCAGTTTCTCCCGCAGTGATAATCCAGAGCGAGTTTGAACAATAAATATTGCGGCCAATCTAACAGCCGTACTTCCAAAGAAACATGCGAGGACTTTTGGAAAGAAGTCTCTGCTAAATACAGATGCGGTACTTAACTTTGCTCCCATCATGGCGAAAAGGATGGGCATCATCAAGTTGTCCCACACTTGTGCAAGTCGCTTACCAATATATTTCCTTTGCGCCTCCAATTCTGGATTACCTTTCCTCAGACACATATGAGTCATTGTGCTCGCAAACAATACGCATGCAATACAACCTCCACCGGCAAGGCTAACGGCATACCCGAAAAATACCAAAAGGGCGGCAACTGTAAGGAATACAAACGTCACCAGGTCTAATACGGGAAAGAGATATTTCTTCTGCAATTTACCATTCGGAAGTCGTTGCACATCGCCTTTAAATAACTCCACAAAGTAGAAGAAGGCAACCCCAAGTATTATACCGAGACCCGCACCACCAAAAAGCTGTGCAATACCAACAAGCCCGAAAGTCAAGAGGCTTTGCTGAAAAAATATCCTCTCCAAAAAAGTGCTTGCAAGCCAAACCCCAACTGCCACCTCTATACCCACTGATGACACCATGAGAGAAAGGGGCCCAGAGCCACGACCATAACCCATATTTTGTAAATAAAGCACACCGGGTACCACTACGGCAGGCGATACAATAGAGCAAATTGAGCCTTGCACAACGGCCCAGTTAAAATCGTAGTAGGGGAAAACAGCGCTGGCGATAAGTGCATGCGCGACTGTTTCAAGGGCAAAAGGAATAAATGATAGCATTAGCGTATGCTTCCAGTGAAGAGCGATACCACTTAAGTAGGCGGAGAACCCGGCACGCACCATGATCACAGTAAGACCAAATTTGGAAGAAATGTCTTTTATACCTAACCCGATACCTGATGTTAGATACCCCTCGTAAGGAATATTATTCCAAGCAATGGCAACCCAAAGAACTCCTACAAGTGCTGGAAGCTGTAATACTCGGCATACTAAGCCACCGAGGAATGAAGAAACAATTACAATAGTAGCCGTATCCCAAATATACCCACCGGGCTCAAGCAAGGAATGTGGTAACGCATTCCAGAGCGTAAACCACACAAGGGCAATTATCATCGCACACAAACACATCCTCAGGATGGGAAACATAATGCGCCGCCCACAAATTGTCACGCAAACTGTACCGCGACCAATGCATGAAAGACACCTCTGCGGTTCATTATCCTCCACGTTACGTACCTCTGGCAGGAACCAACTGCCACCTCGGCATGGTAAACTCGAATAGACATCTCGAGTGACGACATATTCCGTTATTTCAGCAATGTGAAGGAGATCACACTCATTTAATGTATTAATTTGATAAACCAGAGGGTGTAAATGTTCTGGTGTTTCGTCAAGCTCCCCGAGTTGCACACTTACTTCCTTTCCGTCATTTAAATGAGAATTGGTGGTGTGTTGGGGTTCTGTTGGCGCTACCGCAGCCTCTGGGACGGCTAACTGGTTACAATGCTGCTTAGATGATTCATCAACAGTTGGCTCACTGCTCATGAAATGTAATTGGGACTCACCGTAACAGCACAAATCCTGAACTGTTTAATATTTTATTTTTGTTGTTTTTTTACACTTCTCTTTCTGGAAGTTCGTCACTGTCCTTTTTTTTTTTATTGTGTATTGGTACACCTTTTCTTCTTTCTCTTCCTCCTCTTCCCTTTCTTTTCTGTTTAACCTTCTTCACTGATTTTTTTTCTTTGGTTTAAACTTCTTTTCTTTGAAGTTTCTTCAAGAAGATGAAAAATAAAATTGAAAAAAATAAACCTTTTCCCCCAGCACTATGGCGTTACCTTTTGTGTAGACTATACTTGAGCCTTTACATAATGAAATGCACAAAAGTTAATTATGCAAAGAAAATGGGAAGGGGGAAAAATAAATAAATAAATAAAGAAGGAACAAAATTTTTTAGAATAAAAAATCAGTCAGATAATTCATCAAAGCACGGAAGGAAAAGGAAAAGGAAATAAGAGACAAATATTTACCGCAATGGAAAAAAAGAACAAAAACAACAACAATAACGTATTGGCAAACGACTTACACAAACCCAGGGGTTATTGCAGCGTTTCGGGTGAGATAATAATTTCTATTTCTTTTCTCCACCTTTTCCTTATTTTTTTTTTAAATAAAAAAGAGGTCCGACGAACCATATTGAGTCAGTATATAAAAAAAAAAAAAGAGAGACGAAGACAAATGTAAAACATTTACATGAAAACGTTTCATGCAAAAAAAAAACAGAAAAAAACAACAACAATAATAAACGAAAGAAGAAGTTGGAAAATGAGAATGAAAAAAAAAAACTACATGAGTAAAAGAAGAAGAGAGGAAAATACATCAAAATTGTAAAAAGGAACATTTATAATAACATAATTGTATAGCAATAACAATATATATATATATATATATATACATTAAAGCATCCCCATTTCCCCACCCCTTCAATCCTACACAACTATTCATAAACATTATTTTGACAAAGAAGAAAAAATTAGTTAAAAAACGGCAATTTGAAACGAGTTTTTTTTTAAAAAATATATAAAAAAATGGAGAAACATTTGTTCCTTCCACACTAATTTTTACTACCAGCAATACTACTAATATCATAACTAATACTAACACTATTACTAATAAACATATGCATATATAAATGAATAGTGATACACATATGTGTAGCAATAACAATAATAATAATAATACCACAAATAAATGTGTCCTTTTATGTAAATATATACAATAAGTGAAGTTGCATAAACATCGCACTATTATTCACTCAATATTTTTTTTAAATATATAATAAACTGCTGATAATACTACCGCTTTCTATTTCCTTCTTTCTACTACTAGTCCTTTATACATATATATATATATTTTTTTGTTTTTTTTTAAGGATCACCCTTATTCATTTATCCATTCACTCACTGTCCTTTGCTCCTCTGTTTTTTATTTTTTTTAAAAAAAAAATCATCCCTCCTCCGCTTTTGCTGCCCATCTCTCCCTGCAGGCATTATTTGTTTTCCTTTCCTCGTATTTTTTTTCTTTAATTGAAGAAAGTGTTTCCACTAAAAAGCAAAATAAAAAAAAAAAGACACACACACACACAGGAGCAAAAACGAAATTTTAAATTTTAAAAAAAGGAAAAAGAAAAAAGTCAATAAAAAAAAAGATGGGTTAGGGAAATATGAAATTGCGAAAGAACGGAATCACTCATAAAACTAAACATACCACTAAATTTGCACTCCACCCAAAATCTTTTAGGAAATTACGCCTACGGGCATGTATGAGTAATTAATTAATTGATTAATTAATTTGTCATGTATTGTCGTGTGATACTGCCGTTACTTCTAATAATATGAAAAAGGGACGTGAGAACGAAACCCCACTTAAATAATTTAAAAAGAAAAAGAAAAGAAAAACAACGAAGAATCACAACAAAATGAATATGCTGCTGCCACATAATCCAAAATGCATCACCTAACAC
>NW_027123083.1:0-3535 GCF_001457755.1 Trypanosoma equiperdum | reverse complement strand
ATATATATATATATATATATATATATATTTTAATATATTGTTTAGGAACAGAAATAACAACAACAATAACAACATTATCATCACCATCATCTGGAAAAAAAAAACACACACACACACAAACAAACACACACAAGGAAACACTAAGGCACTGCGAATTCCACTCAATATTTTGTCATATCTCTTTTTTTTTGACTTTTTTTTTAAAAAAATTTATTTATTTCTTGTTTTCTTTTTTTTTTTGCTTTCTGTACATGACTCAAAAATATGTTATACAACAACGGCAACTGCCAGGTGGAAATGATGGCCAAAGTAAAAAATGAGAAGGAAATAATAAAAAAAAAGAAAAAGGGATCATTAAAAAAAAAAGAAAAACAGTCAAAACGAAACAAAAAGGGTAAGAAATACAATTAAAAACAACAACAGCAACAACAACAACAAAAATAATAATAATAATAATAATAATAATATCAAAACAATAGATTTTTTTTTCTGCATGATAAAATAAAAAAAAAAGAAATGTACGCGTGGAAGTTTTCGTATGTTTGTACTCCTCCCAATTTCCTTCTCGTGTTGTTTACTTCGGTTCACGGGGCAATCATCAAAGCGAACACTTCAAAACCCACAGTTTTATTTCATTTTTTTTTTCCTCCATTTTTTGTTTTTGTTTCCTTTTTTTTTTTTCTGACGAGTGTTGTTGTTATTCATAATTGTTTTATAATTTTCTTCCCTTCCTCCTCCCCTCCCCCCCCCTCCATGCCGCTGTCAAGAAAAGAGACAAAAACATGTCAGTTGTTGTAAACATATACACGGCTTTATGCACGTTTTATAGATACAAACATGTATATCAATGTTAATATAAAACAAATAAATATATAAAGAAATATACTAAATATCCTAGATAATATTTATATATATATATAGAAAAGGAGAAAAGGAGAAAAACGAGAGTGAGTAATTGAAAAGTAATTTTTCAAAAACAAACAAACAAAAAAAAAAAACAAAATAGAGATGGTACGAAAAGGGCAGTCACTGCTAACACTCTGATTCTTTTTTTTTCTTTTTTTCTTCTTTATTTTCCTTCGGTTCTCCTCTTTTCATTTGTATCACTCTGATTAATTTCAGATATCACATTTCTATTTTTGTTTCCACGTTTCTTTTTTTTTTTCTTCCCCACCCCCGCATTTGTGTGCATCTCCCTCATCCACGTGTGAAGTGAACTTCCAAGCAAATATAAACAAAAACATAGAAAGAGAGGGAGAAAGAAAGAAAGGAAAAAAAAAGGTGAAGATGGAAGGTGGAGGGGGCAGCAGAAAAAAAAAAGAAAGAAAGAAAACAAAAACAACCAAACACGTATATTTATATATTTTTTATTTATTTATTTATTTATTTATTTAAAATAAAACAAACCACTGGTTGCTGTGGTTTTCTTCTTTTTTTTTTTTGCTTCACTTTGCTCTCGCCTCCCTGAGGTCATTTTTGCAAGTATTTATATAATTGTAACTTTCCCTTTTGAGCGTAATTCATTTGAAGAGAAAACGCGAAAAAGGAGCAAAAAAAAAAGAAAAAAAGGGGAACCGCAAAGAAGGAAAAAAAAAAAGAAGAGAAAGAAGTAGACGGCATGAACTCGTGGGAAACTGTCACGATTCAGCACAAGTAGTGGAACGGAAAAATAAAAAAGTAGGAAAAGTTTTTTTTTAAAAGAAAAAAAGAAAAAAAAAGAAAAGAAAACCAAAAAAAAAAAATAGGGAAGTGGTGACGTTGTTGAAATTGGACAAGTAGTCATCGAAAGGATGTTGCTTTGAGTGTCTTCCTCTTCTTTCTTTGTTTCCTTTTTTGTTTTTGTTTTTTTGTTTTTTTTTAAAAAAAACATCTCAACATTTAATCCCACACCATTTTTTTCTTTCTTTTTTTTTTTCTCTCTCTCTCTTCTCTCTCTTCTCTCTCTAATAAATAAGTAACTAATGATGGGAACTTGCACGGAACTTGCACAGAACACTGCACTAGAAATAACAAAGAGGAGAATAAAGTTCAATCACTTGTTCCCATTCTCTCAACGAATGTTTTTTGTTGTTGTTGTTCCTTTGAAAATAACAGTTTGCGTACAAATATGTGATGTGTCGCTCCTTCAAAAAATCATTTCCCTCCCTTTTCTTTTGTAGTTATTTTTTTCTTTTTTTTTCTTTTCCTTTTTCCCCCTTTTCTTTTCCTTTTGACGCCACTTGTACCGTCACTATCCATCTCTATTAAACTTCACAGTAATCCCCTCCCCCCACAGTTTCTTTTATTCTTTTCTTATTTTTTGTTCCCCCCCCCCTTTTGTTTCTTCACCTCAAAGCACAAATACCATAATACCGTAAACGGTACAAACCACCAGCGGTTCCACATTTGTTACAAACCAGCGGCTAACCATTGACCAGCCCCGATGTTCATTAGATTCCGTGGCATCATTGCGGGAGGATCCAGTTGTTTTTTTCGAGGAATGGCGGTACGTGTCGCGGCCATTAGTACCTGAGAGAACATTTTTTAAAACAAAAGAAAGAAACAATTCAGTAAGAACGGAACCCGGTAAAGTCCCCTTTTCACTGCAAGATTGACTGGCGGTAGAACTGCTGCATTGACATGTGCCTTCACTCACTCTTTCATAAGAATATTCATCACAGCAACTATTATAATCCACTTCATCCCAGCTTCCACGTGATGCGGCAAAAGGTGAAGAACCTCGTGAGGGAATGGATGTGTCCACATCACTTTCTGAACCAATGCATTCCCTTACATGCAGCGTTGATAATTGTTGAGATAAGTAACGACCAAAAACAGATGTAACAACAATTTGAGAAAGCGGAGAAAAATTGTTTGTTGAACTAAAAGGAAAAAGTTGGGGTCTCAATGAGGGATGTGCAGTACTTCGCAATACGCCGCTACGCAAAGGCACACGTGAGGTGCCGGTGATGTCGCCACATAAACCTGCTGTAGAGGTAAAAAGAATATCTTGTTGAGTTTCGCTACTTAAACTTGTTGGAAATGTGCGAACTTGGTTTGTACCTTCTCGTGGTGTTTCATAACGGCTACCTCCTTGTGACAACGTGGGGGAATGCTCAACACACAATACAGACCACTCCGAACACACGGTATTTAAGTTATAACAATCATCAGAAGCATAAGTTGATCCGGGAGATGATGGAGGATGTTGATGCCATGAAGCAAAAGGACCATCATTTAAAGGTTGTAACAACTGCCGTCGCTCCGTATGTACCGGCGATGAATTATTATAACTTCCACCACTGATGTACACCCCGTTGGGATCTAATGTTACCCAGCTGCTCGTAGTCGAGAAGGACAAGGGTGTGAAAGAGGTTTGTGCCATCCCTCACAAAAACGGGTTGTACAATTTAATAAAACTAAATGCACAAGGGGAGGCCTACAAAAAAAAAAAAGGATTGAGTAGAAAAATTAGAGAAGATACACAAAGCAAATAATCAATTATGAATTACACAATTTATCACTCAAAGAAAAAGCATATATATATATATATATA
>NW_027122960.1:0-1280 GCF_001457755.1 Trypanosoma equiperdum | reverse complement strand
CAAAAGAATTGCTTCCTGTGGTGTTTGTGGCTGTCGCACTTTCTTTTGTTTCCTCTGCTTGTTTTGGCTTGTAATCAGGATCCTTTATGCACTTTTTATTGTCTCCTTCACCCTCCACTTTGCAACCTTCTTTGCAAGCTGTTCCTGTTCCTTTCTTCTCGCAAGTTTGGTCTGTTTCGGGTACTTTGGTTGTTTGTTTGGCTTCGGGTATCGCGTTGGCGTTGTGTTTTAGAGCTCGCGCAGTTGCCTCGACTTCTGTCACTATGCCCATTGCTTTTGAGTACTCTGCCGCAATTTGCCGGTCGATCGTTGCTGCCGTGGTCGCCGCCTCTTCCCTTGAAATTAGCTTGTCGGCGATTTCTGAAAGGCTGCCTGCCCAGGTAATGTCATTGAATCCTTTGCCAGCTTCTCCCGTGTAGCCGATATACTTTACGCATAGCCCTTGCGCGTTCGTTGTATCGCAGTTTGTGGATTTGAATTCCCCTATGTAGCCGCTTCCACTTTTTATGCGAACTGAGCTTTTTAGCTGATCCAAGACGTGTCTTAATCGTGTTCCCGACAATTCCCCTGGCGGTGTTTTGGGGCAGAATGCAAGCAATTCTGTTAGCACGGCGTCATCCGGCTTGCTAGCTTTTGCCCATGTGCTGCTTGGCATAGCTGTGAATCCGCACGCTCCGTCTACTCCGCTTGAGGGTTCTTTGGCGCAGAGACAAGCTATGGTTGCTGCTACTGTCGTCGCTTTTGTCGTTGGCACTTCGTCTTCGCAGCACGAGTCTGCCGAATTGCAAGTAACAGGGTTGAATGCGCTTTTCGTTTGAACGTGTTCTCTGTTTGCTGTTGGGTTTCCAAACAAAGCAGTTTTGATTGCCGCCCTTAGTTGTGTCTGCTGTGGTTCTGTTAGGTCTTTGTTTAGCAGCGTGCGCTTTTGCTCAAGTTCAGTGATTGTTCGCATTGCATTTGCTAGCTTTTCTCTCGCCAACTGCTTTAAAGAACTGTCTAGCTTCGTGAAAGCTTCTATCGTCTTGTCGCCAGATCCTTTGCCTTGTTTGAGTTGCTTCAGCGCGGTGACCCAGGCTTGCCATTTGCTGGCCCATTCAGGCGGGTACTGCTTGTCTGCCGGGAAACTGTCATGGTAGTCGTTGCCGCCGGGTTTTTTTGTGAAGATAGCTATCCATGTTTCGTCGGCTAGCGTCATGTTTAGTTTTTGCAACGTTTCTGAGACGTTTACGTCGACCTTTGGTACTGGTTGTAGTTTATGTTCGGCGTCGTCTAGCTGTATT
>NW_027123054.1:3893-3979 GCF_001457755.1 Trypanosoma equiperdum | reverse complement strand
GAACCAATGCGCTAGCACGGCCTTTCCAAGCAGCAATACATGAATTAGAAAAGGAAGCAGCTAGTGAAAACACAAGACTGGTCCAG
>NW_027123054.1:3648-3883 GCF_001457755.1 Trypanosoma equiperdum | reverse complement strand
CCCCCGATGATACGGGGTACTGGACCCTGGCAACACGTTGAGGTGGCCGTTATCGCCAGGGGCAAGCAACAAGCTATCCAATGCCCTGTAAGGTCAGAACCTGAAAGCTCTAGCCGGCGGGGCCAGTGCCGGCCACACGCCTGGAGCCAACCGCGGCGCGGGCTGCAAGGAACCTAACACAGGCAAAAGTCTAGTCACAGACATGTTCTGTCTTTGCATGGCAGATAGCACAAGC
>NW_027123054.1:0-3638 GCF_001457755.1 Trypanosoma equiperdum | reverse complement strand
CTGGAAAAGCCGACCCGGACAAATGCCCGGCAGCCACCAAGCTATCCAATGCCCTGTACGGCCAAAACCTGAAAGCTCTAACCGGAGGGCCAGCAGCCGGCCACACGAATGGCGCCAACCGTGGCGCGGGCTGCAAGGAGCCCAACACAGGCCGAAGTATAATCACAGACATATTCTGTCTTTGCATGGCGGACAGCACAAGATCAGCAAGGCAGCCATGCGGCTTTGCATCAACCGGGTGCCACACAGGGACCTGGGAAGACTGCGATCTAAACGGAAAAAAGGCGGCGTGGCAAGTATTTCAACAGAAATGCCAACAAAGGCCGAAAAAGCCTTTATCTGCAGCAAACATACGCATGGACCTAGCAGCATTCACCAGCCGGCTGAAACAGGACGCAACCAGAGACATCGCATCGCAAGCCACCATTTACCTGGGACAAAGCGACAGCAATGCGTGCGGCGCGCACGACGGCAAGCTCTGCATTGACTACAGTAATGCATTTAAGGATGCAGGTAGAGCAGCAGGCATATACTGGTGCAACGAACTTGCGGCTGCTGCTGTCGACCCCGAGCAATTGGCCGAAGCGCAAGCCGACTTACAACTTGGTATTAGGACCCTTGAAGATCTAGCCCGGCAAGCCCGACAGCTGTATAGAATGATAACCGCGCTTCCACCAGCATCCCCGAACAACAGCAACAAAGCACAGGCACAAGCAGAAATAAACACCAAGGGAGAAAAGGCAGAAAAAGTTTGCAATGAGGCTCTAGACGCGGCAGCATGCAGCAAACTGAAGGAACAGGGCTGTCATTTTGTTTTTACAAATGACAAGGGCAAAAAGTGCACCTTGAGTGAGGAAGGCAAGGAAGCTGCAGCAAAAGCAGAAGAAAGAAACAAAGCAGTTAAAAAAATGCTCTTATTGCGCGAAAAGAGAGGAGTGTGAGGCCGAGAATTCAGGATTGTGCCGGGGAGAAAAACCTAAATGTGGATGGATTGAGGATAAATGCAAGGACTTCAGCACTCTTGTAAATAAGAAATTGACTCTGCTGGCTGCTCTTTTGTAAGTTTTTCAGCTTTAAGAGTTCGAAAACTCAACGTATTTTTTACCAATCTATGAGATTTATATAATTTATGAAATTGCTAACATTTTTTAATATTTTATATAATTCAACGCTTTTGTGTACACTTTTGTATACACTTTTCAAAACGTGCAACTTTTGAAGAACTTGAAAAATATGTATGACTGTGGATTGTGGGAGAAAAGTAGTAGTGCGATAGAGTATCAAAAATTACTGCAGTTTTAATTTGGTTTATTCTGTTTATTTTATGGTTATTAGTTGGGGTTACTATACGCATATCAAACAGGTTTATTGTTGTAGCGGAATAAAATGTAAATGTGAATACACTCGTATTATAATAATAGTAGCAATAATTATAATAATAATAATGATAATGACAGGAGAGTAGTGTGATTGTGTGTATATACTAATGTTATAATAAGAATTGTGGTGTAGAATAGATAAGGTAACACAATACGATCACTTAAAATGACGGTAAGGTCGCAATGGGAGTAAATAAGTAAAAGAGATAGTATGACTTACATTATTAGAGAAAACTCTAAAATACAGAAAGGGAGATTGTGTACGGAACAGAAGCAGTTGCGAATATAAATTTGTATAGGGGCATTATTATACACAAAGAAATGATATAGAAGACAATGATAGAGAGGGAGAGAGTTCATTTCAATGTCAAATGGCGTTGTTACGTTATCTGAACAAATATTGGCAGGAGACAAAATGGTAAAAACAAAAATAGACACCGAAACATCTGGATCAGTAACCGCAACAGTACATGCTGAAAACATAGCGGCATCGGAAAATCAAGGAGTACATGCATCCCTTTGCGCTTTTGTCACGATGCTAGGACGCAATGTAGAGGTGGAAACAATCGAGCCGCTTCACACTACCGCATACGAGGCGATCCAGGAGTTACACTTCACGCTCCCATCACCGGTGTGGAAGTAGAAGTTCTACACAAACTCAGAAACAGAAGAGGTACACGCAGACGCTGATAAAGCAGGGGTGACAACCATGGGCGGCGTCAAATATTGGGAACACTGGAAAAAGGCGGCTGAATCCTTTAAGAAAGGAACCGATAACAAAAGGGTAAAAGAGGCTATCGACAGTGATATATCGGAGACAGCCAAACAGCTAGGGCAAGCAGAAATAGCCGTGTTAGCAGAGGAACTAAACAGCCTGCAGCAACATTACAAACCCCCTTCACAAGCGGCCCAAGATCTTACTGCGGAAAAAGCAAAGCAAATAATAGCGGAAGCCATCGCCGGCGACACAACCAGCGCGCTAGACACAATTACCGCCGACAAAGTTTTCGGCAGCTCTATAACATCAACAGCAAGGGCAGCGGCCTGCACGGTGAAGACGACGACTCCATCTCCAGTAACAGTTCTCGCCGCACTGGCATGTGTGTGCCAAAACGACAGCGCGGACACAATAACGGACGGCGCATGCGGTAACCAAGCAGCACAGGCAGCAGCCTGGAACAGCGGCGGGGGAGCAGTTGCAGCAAGTGTATACCAAACACTTGGGAGGACGTGCGGTGGACACTCAAAACAATCGGTAACGGCTCAGGAAATCAAGCAGTCAGTTCAGCACGTCAGACAATTAATAAACACAGACGCGACGCACGGCCAACTAGGTGCGTTTCGTTCCGGCTGTACGGGGAAATCAAATGGAGGAATGTGCATCAAATTCACCAATTTAGCGACAGCAGGCGAAACAGCGATCAAACCCATGAAATGGCTGGCCGAATTGGAGGACCTATCAGAAACAATGGAAACAAAAGCCGCGGCGGCTGCCGCAGTAGCCCGCCTAAACTTACAATTAAAAACAAAAGAAACAGCCGCGCAGGTCGCCATTAAGAAAGCAAAAACATTTGCAGCTACATTCCAAGCCCCAGCACCCGTAGCCCTGCCAACACCCAAAATAGACATCAAAAACAAATGTGAGACGCACAACAAGTCGAAAGCAGCATGCTTGGGAGCTAAATGCGCATGGAAAGGACAAAAGAAGGATGACGGCCCATGCAGTCCCAGAGAAGCACAAGTTGCAGAACATTTAAAACAAAAAGATGGAGGTGCAACCGCAGGGACAACAGAGAAATGCAAGGGGAAACCGGAACCCGAATGCACCAAGGCTCCTGAATGCAAATGGGAAGGAAAGGAGCGCAAAGATTCAAGTTTTCTTGTGGATATGAAATTGGCTCTGAATATGGTTGCTGCTTTTGTGGCCTTTCTGTTTTAATTTCCACCTCTTTTGAAATAACTTTGCTGTTTCATATACTTTAACACATTTTCATGAATGTGTGAAATTTTGAAAAACTCTAAAATATTAATTTTTTTTTTACAGTGACCTATGGGTTTAAACAAGTATGGCGATGGTGTAAAAATAAGTAACATTTATTTTTTTTATTTTATCTTGAATTATTATATAGATATTAGTTAAGGTTATAATAACATTAGTAATAGCAATAATAGCAGTAATAATAATAATGATAATGGTAGGATAGTGTTGTGAGCGTGTATGTACGATTATTATAATAAGAGTAGTGGTGAAGACCGACT
>NW_027122979.1:18722-20468 GCF_001457755.1 Trypanosoma equiperdum | reverse complement strand
TTTAAAGTTCTCTCAAGCCCTACCCACGCTCCGCCGATGTTTGGCGTGAGCAGTATTCATTTCACAAAACCGAAGGGTGTGCTTTTCATCTGCGTTAGGTAAACTTCCATTAGGTACTCTCAAGACCATGGTGCCACCATGTCCACTTACCTCCGCAGTGTGTGTTTGATATTTTTCTCTTTCGTTTGAGGAAGCAGCAGCGTTCAGTTATGTGTAAACAAATCGGCACGTAACTGGGGTCCTTCTTCCAGTAGTCGGTTCAGCGAGTTCATCGCCATGGTGAACAATGGAAGTCCAAAGCGGAAGCCACTTGCACTCTCCATGACAGTGCAGTGGCTTCTGACACTGCATTGGCAATCATCATGCGTACTCTCCTGTGGGGTTAGAAATTCCCCCTCCGTGGTGTGATGAGTGGATCGGCGGAACATTGCCTGAGTGCCCGGATACCACCGTTGCCATCTACCACATATAATGCACGCGTAACCCACGAACGGTGCTGGCATTCGACTTCTCCGACAGTCTTCCATTCTGTAGAGCGCAGCTGATGGCTTTGGCCGGCGTCCAAGCCCACTGACATTCAGCCGCTCGAGTTTTTTGCAGTATGTGTTTCCCCTGCACGCTGAACACCCCCTCGGTTGCCTCCCGCTATTTCCATTTATGGAGTGCTCGGGTGTTTAAACCCTCTTTGTCTAGAGGGTTTCCACAAGAGCCTCCGCCCCGATGCTTTTTAATTTCCACGGGGGGGGGGGCAGCCCGCTGCGACCACTGGGACCAGCCGTGTTGGTGGGTTGGTCTGGATACCACAAATTCCCGGTTATTCTCCTCTTCCAAAGGCAAACTACGGCCTCCATGACCCTACTCCTTGGAGATTTTACCATGCTTAGCCCTTATCCTCCTCCCACTAAGGGGTTTCATTATATTTCCATCAACTTTACTCACCCACACCCTCCAAGTCTGGGGTCTCCGCGTCCCGTAGCGAAGGAGTAAATTCGCCTGTTCTAGGGATGGATTTCGCTGTAGCGCGGCAGGCGGCCCGCTCGTATTAATTCGTTCACATTGTCCGCACCCTTCCGCTATTTGTGGAGCTACCTCTTCGTCTCGCTTATACGCCCTTTCTCCACTGCAGGCGTTCTGCCCGTCAGCGGAAAAAAGTTTCCTTGGCCGCGCGGTTGGGTTTGCCATGCTGTTGCCAGGGTCGGCGGCGGCCTGAGACGTCACCCGTTTATGACACCTGTTTCCTTTGTATGTGGCTCCCCTGTTTGCTGCTTCGTATTCCCGGTAGCGGGCAGTGCCTGGGCCGACCTTCGATTGATGATTTCTTCGCCTCCGTGAATGTGACCGTGAGTTGGGAACTTCGATTTTCTCATGAACCAAACAGCGTACGACGGTATTTCCCTCGGGATTCTATATCCTGAAGTTCTTAAAATGCGGTGGTGGTGGTTGTTGTTGTCGGCCACTGCTGAGGGGTCCTGCCTGCCGTGCTCCACAGCTGCGCTTCTTTCAGGCTTGCATTAAAGTTGTTGGGGAGGAGTGCTGGCATAGTGGTGAGTGTGATGTGGTAGCGGGTGGGCGGAAGATGAGTCGGTTGGACCTTACATCCGAGGGTCCTCCACTTGAATTGCTCTTTTCGTTCCCTGTGTCTGTGTACCTGTGTGGATTTAGCTGAATTTGACGGATGGTGGGTTTGCGATTGAGGGGCAGAAGCGGGATCACGGTTTGTGTCACCGAATGGCAATGTTTACTATG
>NW_027122979.1:16844-18712 GCF_001457755.1 Trypanosoma equiperdum | reverse complement strand
ATATATATATATATATATATATGCATATGCATATGTTTGCCGTTCTGTGTACTACTGGTCCTGACTCAATGCTATTCAATATTAACTGTTGCTGTCGTTATTGGTTTTATTTATTTGATCACCTACACCTCCTTTCGTTCCCTCCTGCACGAGGGTTATTATATATAAGCGTCAGTGTAGGTGCTGTTGTGGGGGATAAGTTATTATATCTGGCGACCGGTTGTCTGCTTTCACCACATCACAATTTTATTATACTTTATGTGAACGTTTCAGTACTTGTTGTAACTGTGGTGGGATTTGCATATTTGTGGTTGGGGTTGCTGCTAAGAATCAATAGCGCACCGCGTCTTTCGGGAAATATTTGGATAATAAACACTTATTTAGGATGTTTAGAGGCGTCTTTTTGTACGTTAGCGTGGTCGGTTTGGCCTTTTGTAAAATAAAAATATCATATTTTTGTAGTTCTTTGTTCCGGATTGGGTGGGTATATTTTCGTTTTTTCGTTGAAATGGTTATGACACTTTTTTTCTTCTGGACTGCACTGTGACCCCTATGTTCGGGAGGATACGAAGTTGCATATTTTTCGTTGTATACCTCTGTGTGTTTGTAGTATTTTTAGCTTTTGAAAGGTTGCTGTACAGGGTTCTGTTTTGTTTGCTGTTTGAATTTAAAAATTTTTAGCGTTTGTTATATACTCCTTCATTTTTGTTCATTGTTTATTCCGCTTTCCTCTGCTTTGTTAGGATCTTGTGGTTGCTCAAGTGTAGATACTGCAGGTTTCGCATATCGTTTCTGTAGGCTTCTGCACAGTGTGCTATAACATTGGTGTTATTTCTTTTCAGTGTTAGTGTCCCTGCTGCCGTTGGTAGAAGGTGGAAACATGCTTCGACGGAGCATCCTTTTCAGGATGAAGTATGCCGATCTAGAGTTAACAACACGGGGTGAATTTCCCCACGGCATGAAGGAACCGGCATTCGTAAAGAAATTAGACCAAAACATCCCGTGGTATTTTTCAACTTATAGATCAATGTATCACTGGCCGATTACGGGTGACAACTGGAGCGACTTGAATGAAGCTGAGAAACATCATGATCTTCACATGTTTTATACCCTAGCCTGGTGGAAACTGGGGGAAGGTATTTTTGGGGTTGATGAAGATAGTTGAAAATTTATTTTTCTTCCACGAAAACTTCGTCATCGTGACAGGCTCGTTTTTTTGTTCACTTGTTGAACCTATTTCTTATTTGTAGTTAAAAATGAAGATATTTTCCACTTCTTGCACGTCTGCGCCGAAGGTTCCTTAATGTGTGAGGCAGTGTTGGCAGAAGTGTTCCAATGTGTTAACCAGGTGCGGAGCTTACGTAACAATATGTATTATTATCACCGATTTTATTTCAATTTTTTCGCACTAGGTAACCTTTCTTTTCCCTGCCAATCCAGGGGTGGTAGACGTAGGATCTTGGAAAATGCTGAGATTATGTAGAAGACTATCATACCGTTATCAAGAATTCGAAATGTCGAAGGGAGCCAAGTATCCATTTAACTACGCACGTGAAGCACCTAATACTTCTGTTTTCCCCCAGTACCAGATGAATTTCTGGATGTTCTGGGGTTGGGGGCGTCAGGAACTATGGATTGACCGCGACACCCGGAAGTATGAAACCACTTGGGAGATGCTTCGTCGACTCCTCATGTGGTTTTTCCCCTGTTACTTTATATTTCCATTTGGTATACCAAAGTGGGTAGCTGCGAATTACTATGGCGAGTATGGAGAAAAGCCCTTTTTGGACTATACAATGCACTATCCAATGGATAATCATTATATTGAGTGGGGTGGCAGCGTATTGGACGCGGAGTGGCTGCGACAC
>NW_027122979.1:0-16833 GCF_001457755.1 Trypanosoma equiperdum | reverse complement strand
TTTTTTTTAAAAAGTCGAGACAAGTTCATATGTTATGGAGGTGTGGGAAAGTAAGTTTGGTGAAGGAAAATAGCGGAAGTGATTGTGGAGGTGACCTATTGTAGTGAATCTGTATCCTTAACAGGAGATAGAAGTTTTGTTCTTTAGAAAGTTGACACCCCTTTTTACATCAGCTGTTGTTTTTGTGTGTATGTGGAGGTTCCCCTACACGGAATATATATTCATAGTTGTGTAAGGTCTGTCATACGTAAGTATATACGTGCTGACCCTTTTACAATGTTTTTTTTTTGTTTACCTGCCACTGAAACGACAATAAATGGCGTCAACGTATTCACATGTGTATGAACGTTAGAAAGGAAGAAGATGCGAAAGTTTTGTCATTTCATGGCAAATTGTTGGAACTCGGCAAGATCTCACGCGACTTACGGTGCTGTCCCGTTAACACACAGCCAGGTTACCTCTGTTTACGCGACCGATGGGGGCAAAGTGGATGAGTTGGGTTTGCTTGAACTTGTGGAGGAACGAATTTTCAGTTGGAAGTTAAATAAGTGGGAGATGCGCATTCCTCCCAATCTTCCGAACGATCAAAAAGAATTGATCCGACAGGAGCAGGAAAACCTTAAGCAAATTTTGTCCGAATGGAGAAAGTGTTTCGGTGCCTTAAATGCCGATATTTTGCAGATTTCATCTTTGACAGGGGTTCCGAAGGAAGTCGTGAGAGAAAAGAACAGGACGTGGCTGCAAGAAGAGGTAGCGAAATTACGGTGGATGGGCGAAGTGAATAAGGCGGCATTATTGCGTGACGCGTTTATGCGGTTGGAAGCATTCGGATCAAGGGACTTTATGTTTATGGAACGATTATGTTGCATTTATGGTTTGGCGCGGCAGGGGACATTTGATGAAGCGTTTACGAACTATATCACTGAGGATCCAGTTACAAATGATATTTTTGTGGATGAGCGAAACCCCTTTAAGGAGCTAGTTGCTCATATTGTGAGAAATTACAGTCAAATTGACATTATTTATGACTTCTTAGGTTTTAACTATAGTGAGGGTTACCGCTCGTCACTAAGGCGATACATGGAGTATTTACAATGTAAAACGGCTGAAAATGTAAGGGCCTCTGGGAGGTTGGTAACAGGTGACAAAGGGGAGCATAACATCCTGTTTGACTACTGTGTTAGCAGAGAGTCGCTGGTTTCTGGTGACAGCTGCCAGGGAATAATCGACTTTCTTTACATCAATGGAAATGATGTTACTCTTATTATTATCGCTTCAGACAACCCGTGGTTGCGCAATCGCCAGCTACCCCATCGCAGGCAAATGGAGGGTATTGCAAGGCGCGTGTGCTTTGTTCTAGGTATCCCACCTTCTGAGGTGCGGATTAGGAACCTTCTTTTACCCCCAACGTATCTTGATAAGGGTTCCATCGTTCGGTTGAATGATATCGTATTCCGTCTCTCAAATGAGCAGTCGAATTTGCTGATACCGTGGTTGACAAATTACAACAAAGAACTGGACCCTAAAGATGTTGATTACACGGCACTCGCGAAAACAACGAACGAGGAGGAATGGCTCACTTTGTAACTTATGGTGAACAAGCGTCAAGAAACCGTCACATATCGCTTTCGGTTATTTGTCGCTCTTTTAGTAGTTTTAACGAGATGCTCTCCCTTCACCTTGTTTCCCCGTGGCCATATTGGTTTAACATTTACTTTTCCCCGCTTTTTTCCCCCTTTCCCCATAAAAATAAAATAATAAGCGAGGCAGTATATCATTAAGGAGGACTGGTTTGTTGCTGCAACTCTCTTTTCGTACTGCTTTCTGGTGAAGAAAGAAAAGCAAACAGCGGTTCCAGTGAAACAGGGGGTCTACCCTTCGTCGAATGATATGGCAGCCCAACACACATGTCTGGTAAGAGTTAATTTATATCTTTTTGATGAGAAAAGTGGTCAATACGAAGATTATGGGCCGGTGGGTTGCACAATTATCGGTACACTTTCCGATCCTCCCATTTATAAAATGGGTTGCTATGACGAAAGGAGTGAGTACCTGTGCACTGCAGTTATTACTTCCAACAATGAAACGGGTGCGTGTATCGCACTACAAGAAGGAGGATACGTATCTTTTAAGGATGAGCAAGGGAGGTGCTGGTCTATGCTTTTTGAAGAAGAGGATGAGGCGATTAAGTTCTGTGCGCATGTAACTGTAGCTATGTACGGTGTGTCTGGCTCTCCGGAGCAGAGTATTATTGCTTGTGATGTTACCATGGGGAATAGGGATCGAATTATCCTCGCTAACGATCAAGTGAAGGTTCGTTATATTTGTTGGGTTATCCAAGCTGAAAATCCGCGAAAAGAACTTCCCACACTCGGAAGCAAGTTGGATGGAAATCTTCACGACGATAAACCGGTTGCATTGTGTGTTCCAACAAACCACCTCAGTGTTACACCAGACATGAGGGGGTTTGAGGGTATGCTTATTGGAATGACTGAGAAGGGGTCTCGTTTCGTAGTGGTACCCTCGAAGGTCAGGCGTGGGGCAGGGGCACAGGTGCATACCTGCTTTTTCATGCACGTGGTAAAGAAAAAGGATACTTTGACCGGTGAAGGAAACAATAGTGGGGTTGTTCCCTTTCTGACTTCGCCTTCCAACATGTCAGGTCAAAAAGCTGATGGAGTAAGTAACTTGAGTCCTGATGCGGCTTACGCGGTGCCTCCACCACCGGCTGGCTTTAACAGGGAGCAACTATCAGCTGTTGACCGGCTTCGCGACTGCGCCGAACTGCTCACGAGGCAACTGCAGAGCATTCGCCAGCAACTCGATGTCTTCATGAACGATGTCAAGCTCTTTGAACGCGACACGAAGCCTCACAGTTTGTCTAGCGCCCAAGTCGAGTATTCAGTACAGAAGCTCATGAGCGACACTGAGCAGAACAAAGAACTACTTTCCCAGAAGGAAATCACCCTGAAGCAAATGGAGGAGAAAAATAGAGATCTACAAAAGAAAGTTGAGAAATTTAGCGCAACAACCAACATGCTTGCTGAAGAGAAAAAAAGTACTATTAATTTGCTTAACGAAAATAAATTGGATTTGGACCGAAGGTTGGCAGACGCCCAGGCTCAACTTACGAGAATTCATTCCGAACGCGAAGATGTTTCTCGTCATTTGTCTTCAATAAAGCAACTCCTTCACGTCACTGACCAGGACATTAAGACCGAGAAGCGAAGCCTACAAGTTGCATCAGTTGTGTTGCAGACTAATAAGGCGAAGCTCGCGGCAGCTGAAGCAGCCCATACAGAGGAGAGCTCGCGTCGGAAAATTATGGAATCAAACGCCACGACTCTCAACGATCAGCTGCGCAGTATTACAGACGACATTCGTCTGAAGGAAGGTCAGATAGAGGAGCAGAGGCAGAAGATAGAGAGTGATAAGCTTCACTACGTGCAGTTAATAGAAGATGAGCGTGGCAAGGGTGCTGAGGATGTTCGTGAGTTGCGGCAGGAGCTACTTGAGGAGCTGTCTGTACGTGAAAGAAGGTACCAGGAGGAACGGCAAAGGGTTGCACAAGATTCTTTTGAGAGAGGGCGCTTCCAGGGCATTGAGGATGCCCAGAATGAGGCTCTTGTGGAGGCCGACGCGGCTACACAAGAATTATCCATCACCATTCAGCGACGGAAAGCTGAGTTAAACGCCATGTGTGTGCGTTTAAGGGTGGCAAAGGAGCAAAATGAGGCGGACGAGTGCCGAGTGGGGGCTCAAGTTGTAGTGTTGGAGAAGACGATCAGCACGGTTACGGCACAGAACACGCAGATGGAGGTGGAGTTGAATTCTTTGAAAACAGCGGCAGACAGAGTTGAAAGTGACGTATTCGCGAGCATGAGGTCAACAGTCGAAAAGCTTTCGCACCCAATTGGTCGGGATGACCTGCTGGCACTAATTCACTCACTGCGGATGAACGAAAACGTTAGCTACGATTTCGAGACAAAACGTGAAGAGGAAAGGCAGGCTGCGATTGACCGGGAACGCAGGGAAGTTATGGAATGGGTTTCTGGGACGATAAAGGGTGACATTGTTCGTTTCCCGCCTACACATGTGCCGTACTTTGCCGATGGTGTAGAGCTAAATTCGGGTGGAACTGGGCCACTAGAAGAGGGAGGACAGCTCAGCCATATAGTGGAACTGAGGTTCGATGACATCAACAATGCCAAGGAGTCCGAGAAATGCTGTTTAGACGACGTTAATGCGCTTTATCGTTCGCTTCTGCTCGAAATCACTTGTGGGAAGTCCCTGTAGATAATGGTTTGCAAATGAAAGGTTGAGTGGAAACAAACGTTTCCCAACCCAGTAACTGTTGTTCTAGTCATGTGCATGTGGCAAGGCAAGTAATGCTGTGGCCATTTGGGGTGTTCCGCCACAAATACTTGCTTCATAGGGGGTGATGTTTCTCGATGTTGTGCTTACGCTCGGCTTTTTACCATTGCTGCCCCATCGGTAGTGTTTGGAGCGGTACAGAATTAATTTCTCGGGATTTACCGAAGTGGTTACAACATCCCAAATATATCAGGTAATCTTTATTTCGGTGCAGCTTGGGCTGCACGACACGCCTTACCTGGTCTTGGGTGTTCTGTGGCTTCTGTTTTGTAAGCCCCTCTGGATCGATTGGTTCGCTACAGGAATATCAAAGGGAGAAATACGATGTCTGCGTCAGGAAGCAGGTGCTTTTTATTTTAGTTTCAACAACGTTATGCACGTTCCTTTAATCCTACGGTTTCACGGTGGGTGGCTGTTTCCCGACGGTTTGAAATTCAATGAATCAACCGACGATTCACAAGTTGCTAGAAGCAGTGGCGCCAAGGCAATGTTCTCACCGACTGGCTCCACGATCGTTCGTGGCAGACCTAACTCGGTTTGCAGCCGAGCGAAGCAGTAACATGAGGATGCCTGCTTATACTTGAACCGGGTAATGTGCTTGCGGTGCATGAGGGGAGGAGAGGGTCGAACATTGTCAATAATTTGCTCTTGAATCCACTTTTTCTGTTGTCTACTGTATTAGCGTTGGCCACTGCCGAAAAGGGTTTCTGTTCTTCATGCCGTAGAGCAAGATTTTTTTTTTCCACCTCTAGCTGTTTATGTTTTCCACAATTTACTCCTTTAAGCAGAGACTTCATTAGTCATGGGTGATGGGGACGTCACGAGTAGCGACCCTTCGATTAGGCGTGTCTTCTTCCAACTATTTGCTCGATGCGCTTCAGACCGGCCTACAAACAGGTGATGACAGAGCAACCCGTTAGCACCGATATACGTACGTAGGTACACATTAGTGCCTTACGGTCAGCCACTAGGCTCATAACTGCGCATAAGGTACTGCCAGTGTTCGGTTCACTGGTTTCCTGACGTGTTGTTTCGTGTTCCTTAAGTCCACGGTCGGGAGGATTGGTTATCCTCCGTGGGAGTGGTAAAAGTCTAACTGTTTTGTTCCGTTTTTTTTTTTGGAGGGTGTGTGGGTGGGAAGGCTCCTCCGGAAAAAGTGAATAACAGGCTCACTTTTTCATTCTGATATCCCTTGTTCACTTTTTAGTTCCCCACTTTTGCAGATTTTTTTTTTTTTTTAGCTACCAAGCATTTTGTCGTCAAAAGCACTAGCAATGCTTCGTAGGACTCTCTCATGTGCTTGTGGGACAGGCAAAACGGGTTGGGGCGCAATGAGCAATGCCGAGCTTGTTAAAGCCGTAAGCAGTCGTCAATTAACCTTTTATGGGTTAGAGCAGGCTCTGGAGCCCGACTACCAGCGCGCTATCGCTGTGCGTCGTGAAGTGGTGTCCGACTATGTGGCATCCTCCCAAAGTGCGGAGGTGAAGAGGAAAAGCTTGGAGCGTATACCATTTGAAAACTACGAATGGGATCGAGTGGTTGGTCAGAACTGTGAAAATATTGTGGGTTACGTTCCTATTCCTCTTGGTATGGCTGGGCCAATAATAATGGATGGCTGTGAATACCCCATTCCCATGGCCACGACAGAAGGTGCCCTGGTTGCCAGCACACATCGAGGCGCACGAGCTATATCCCAAAGTGGGGGCTGTAAGACACTGATCTTGGGCGAGGGCATGTCACGTGCTCCAGTAGTGGAGGTTGAGTCTTTGGAAGAGGCGGGAAGGCTTCATAATTTTTGTGTAGAAAATTTCACTGAAATCAAAGCAGCTTTCGAGAGCACGACGCGATTTGGGAAGTTGCAGTCGCTCAAGTGCGTCATCATCGGTCGCAAAGCCTATATTCGGTTCCGCGCGACCACCGGAGATGCGATGGGGATGAACATGATAACCAAAGGTGTCGACAAGGCATTGGAGTTAATAAAGCAAAACTTTCCGTCGATGAAGGTTATTGCGTTGTCGGGGAACTACTGCACTGACAAGAAACCCTCCGCAGTGAACTGGATTGAGGGGAGAGGAAAAACTGTCGTTGCCGAGGCGCTCGTAAGGGGCGAGTTGGTTGAGCGCACATTAAAGTGCACCGTTGAGGATCTTGTGTCACTAAATATCGACAAAAACCTCGTTGGCTCAGCTGTTGCCGGTTCTGTTGGTGGCTTTAATGCACAAGCTGCCAATGTTGTTGCAGCAATTTTCATTGCGACGGGGCAGGACCCAGCGCAGGTGGTGGAATCCTCCACCTGCATCACCACAATGTCTAAAGTTGGGAACGATCTGCTCATTTCGGTCGCAATGCCCAGCATTGAGGTGGGAACAGTTGGTGGTGGCACGGGTCTACCAGCCCAGAGTGGGTGCTTAGATATGATCGGGTGTGCTGGGTCGAACAAGGAAGCACCAGGGGCCAACGCGCAGCTTCTCTCACGTCTTGTTGCGGCTGGTGTTCTTTCTGCGGAACTGTCGCTCATGTCAGGGTTGGCTGCAGGGCACCTCCTAAGTGCCCACATGCGGTTGAATCGTAGGAAGTAATGCGGATAAAAATGAAACCAGTATGAAGTAGAGTGTGGTGGAGAGGGCAATGTGCGTTGTCCTTGTGGGTTGCACAAGGGGAGGAGTATGCGCTTACGTTATTGCTGTGATTAAGTGGCGGTGGCTGATCGGAGTTTCAGTGCTCGTGTAAGCGGGTAGTGCATGTACGGTGTAGGTGCTGGTCATCTGCACCTCTTTCCTCCTTCTTGAGTGTTCGGGTGTGCGTGTTCATTATCGTATTACCTATGGGTGTGCCGATTTCGACCCTTTAGCATCGCTCCGAAAGAGGGCAAGAGGGCCGGCGCGCCCGTATTTCTGGGGATTATTCCCGTTCCTTAATGTGGTCGTGCTGCTTGATTTTCTCTGTACAAGCTGACGCTAAACGGGGGTTCGCGCCTTGTGTTGAGGTTACCCGTTTGCCCTGACTCGTGTTCGCATGTACGCGGCAGCGAATATTTCAACTTAAACTGAGGACCTTTCCAGTCAGGGTGGTGGTACCATTGGAGTAGCAGAAGGGGGTGTTTATTATCGTAGTAAAAGGGAAGGTTGGTTGTACAGTGTGACTTTGTTTTCGATAGGCGCCACCGCTCTTTGTGTCACGGCTGTGCAGTGAAGGTAGCGGCTCGACATGTGGTGAATGAAGATGTCATTGAAGCGATGTAGGCTTTACACGAACTATGTATGCTGGCAGTGGGTGATAAGGAATAGAACACCTACCCCAAGGTGACCAACCAGGGAAATCTGCAGAATTCATAAGATACAACAATGAAAGCGAAGCAGCGTCTCAATTTGAAGGGGAGGCTGCGGGTAACACGCCACCGCGGACTCGGCCCGACTTCATAAATGTGCTGTGGGCGCAGGATTGTGACGTGCTTTGTGTTACGGCATCTGGTTGTCGCTTCGCAACACCGTGCGGTGCTGCAGCCTTTTTTATTGAACGCTGCGTTTGTGCTGTTTTTTCACCACAACCGAGCTGCCCAAGCAAGATGCACATTCATTACAATAGCGTGTGAACAAGCGATGCACGTAGTTGGGACGCCTTTTCAAATGAAAATGGCTTGCTTCGGGCCCAAACCACTCCGATGTTAACGGGAGGTGGGAGTGGCGCAGCAAACATGTTACTTTTTTTTTTTTCTGTTGGAACCTCCTTTGTGTATCTTCCCGTGTGCATGTGTTTGGCAAAGCACAGGGTGTAGAAGCCCAGCAGGCGGATTGTAGGCGTGGTTGGTTTGCCTTCTTCCCTCTTTGTCCAGTTTGGCAGTGCGGTATGCATGCACATGTACGTTTACTCGTTGCGTGGTCTGGTGTATGTCTCACCGCACAACAGTCCTAGTAACCTTCTGCATGTAAGGGGAAAGGTATTTTTATTTTTGTTGGAGTGGCTAAGTTTAACTTTTCTGTATATGTTCGCCTCGGTGTGCGTTTGGGAATTGTGTTCTGCCGCAAAGGTTGCTCGCGCAGAGTCGATGCGGTTGTGCGTACTTGTACCGTTATGGTGGGGGTGCATGCCCTTCTATTTTCCTTTCTCGTTTAAATTTTTACCGAAGACGCAGCACCCAGAGAGGAGGAAAAGTGAGGGACTGTACGCAAACGTGTTGGGGATTCGAAGACGTTGTGACGGAAGTTTTGCATATGTCCTCTTCTGCTCTGTTGTTCGTGGCAAATTTACCCACAGTAGCGAACGCGCAGTATGTAGAACGCCTGTTCTCGGCTTACGGTCACGTTGCTGATGTCAAGATTGTGTTTGAGGGATCGGTGCAGTTTGCGGAGGTGATGTACAACGCCGTGGACGATGCGGACTCTGCGATCGCCGCGCTGCATCATCACTATTGCGCATCCAGGAATACACCTCTGGTGGTATTATATCACGTGAGGAGTCCTTGCATTTCAGAATATGGCCGCAAAGTTGGGCGCGAGTACGCCCAAGCAGCTGCGCTGGGTCGCGACCCCTCATACATCCCACTGGAGGGGTTTGACGAGAACTATCCTCGGACAGATGTCCCCCCGCCCCCATCTGACAGAGAAATCTTTGAGGGAGCGCGCTGGAATGACAGTAGCGGTCCAGCAGGCGAGGGGCGGTTGCATTCGTATTAGGAGGTTGTGGTGTGGTAACAACGGTTCGCCATGCGCTTACCGTGCGTTACTGTAGTGAGAATGGCCCCTGGCATTTCGAGCACATACCCACTATCTGTATCGTGTTAGATGCCTTAGTTGTATCATTTTCGTTAATGTTTTTGTTTTTGGTGGTGGGGCAACATTTAGGGGAGGGATGTGTGGCGGGAATTTTTCTCATGGAAGTGCTGAGTGCTGGCAATGAGGAAAAGAGTTTTTATTTCATGAGTATTCTAGAGGGCACTGCGGGGCCGTGTGCCACCAGCGTATCGGGAAGCGTGCGCAGACGTGCACATTACTGTGAATCTGTTGGGCGTGGATATTTGCAAGGATTGATTGTTGTGGGCACTGCCCAGCATTTAAGATGGCGCCTTGAATCTGTCCACACCTTCGCACCCTTCTTTGAACGACAGTTTCCAGTCCCAATCATGAGGGTGGAAAATGATGAGCAAAACGCTGCAGCGACATCACATATAGAGTTTTTTTTTTCGTGGCTTCTCTGTCCATTCTCTGCAACTGAAGCACAAGAGATGCTACGTGAAGCGCGAACAAGTGAAGTGTAAGCCCATATACACATCATTATGATTGTGGTCAGCATTATTTTGTCAAATTTCTTTCATGACTCTCTTCGATTTTCGTCTTAAAATTGGCGTATCGGTATCGTTTCTCTTCACGTTTTAAGCAAGCATTACCCTCATTTTTTCACCCCTTTCTGCTTAACACTCATTCGTGACGCGTTACGTATTTTTTCCCTCTTAACCGTTCACTCAAAATTCTTTGCTGTGGGAGTGCTGACATTTACCCGGAGGTTGTGATGTACCTCCCCGCCCATTCCCGAAAAGGTCAAACGCCTGAGCAAAGTCTGGCGGGCGAGAGAAGGTAGGAAAAGAAAAAAATAAAAAGGAGGCAGCTGCGGTTTGGACGTGACTCCTTAACGTTATGCATATCGCCGTGGACACGGGTTGTTTCTGTCTCGTTTACTTCACCGGGTTCACGGATATCCCTTACGGGCGCACGCGTTGGCAGTCTATTGCTGGGTGTCCATTGGCAATCATCGTTTTTTTTTTTCGCAGGCTTTACCTGCGTTCTCCCTTCGCTGGTCCCTTTTCGATTTTTCACTTCGCCTACGCACTGACGTGAATGTCTCATTCTTGCCCTGTTGCTTCCACTACGTGCCACCGAATGTGACAAGAATTTCGCTATTTCATCTTCCGTATTCGGTTGCGCACAATTGTAGTGCTTTCTTAGTTTGTGAACATTACTATGGACGCTGGAGATGCCCGTGTTGAGCGGCTTCGCCGTGTGAATCGCTACAAAGCTGTTCAGGCAGAGCTCGCGCGGGAGCGGGAAGAGGCGGAATTTCAGGCGATGCGCGAGAGAAAGATAAGTGCCGCAGCCCGCGACGAGGCGCTTGCAAAGGAATTGGCGGAACGACAGCGCCTGGAGTTGAAGGATGCGAAGATGCTACAGTTCGTTCGCGACCTTCCGGAGTTGCGGAACCTAGAAGCGCAACTGAAACACGCCCGCATGAAGGTGGACCGGTCAGATCAGGTTGATGAGTGCTGCAAGCGCCGCGAAGAACGTTTACAGGAAGAGCGAGAGTACAACGCCTACTTGGCCGAAAAGGAAGCAAAGGAGAAGGCAGAAGAGGAAGAAAAAAGAAGGAAAGCAATTCAAGCATTTAATGAGCACCAAGCGGCTCAACTCAAGCTGATCGAGGAGCGAAGGGCGCAAGCTGAGCGTGATGCTGAACAAAGCCGGCAAGAGCGCTTTGCTGTCGACGCTGTCGCTGCGCGTCTGCAGGAGAAGGAGTTCCTTGAAGCTTTGGAGCGGCGTGAGAAGCAGCGGCAACTCCAGGCGGAGCAGGATGAGTTCTACAGGCTGCGGAAGGAAATTAAGGAAAATGAGCGACTACGCCAGCAGCGCGAGGACGAGGCTATTGAGGCATACCTGGCTGAGAAAGGTCGTCGCAGGGAGACGGATGAAAAGCTGCTTCGTGAGAAAGAAGCCGTCAAGGCCCGAATCCTCGAGGAGCAAAGCAAAAAGATCATGGAGGAGCGGTTGAAGCGTGAGGAGCTGGAAAGCCTTCTGAGCGACTATTATGAGGCTGAGCGCATATCGCGAGAGAGACAGGCTTTAGCAGATGCTAAAGAGAGGAGTGAGAAATTAGCTGACGCAGTAAAGCAAGAAAACTGGAACCTTATTCAGGATCGAATTAAAGCGAGGGACCTGGAACGTCAGGAGGAGGCCATGATGCGTCAGAAGGCCGTCGAGGACCTTGCTCAGCAGGCGAAGGCGAAGCGTCTGGAGCGGGAGCGGCAGATAGAAATCAAGAAGCAAAAAATATTAGAGACGGAGCGAAGGTTGGAAAAGTTTCAGGAACTCAAGCGTGAGGAACAGCGCCTGGCTGCTGAGGTGGAGGAACGGGAGAGAAAGAGAGCCGAAGAACTTCAAGAGTATATTCGACGAGCCCGTGCACAACTTCTTGAGGAGTATGTGCCAACCCTAGGTCAACATGTTCCGGCCCGTTTGCTGACTGTGGATGAAAAGAAGAAATTTGGGATTACGAAATAGAGCGCCCATGCTGTTTAGAGGCTTCGTTTTGTTGTAATTTCCTCTCTTGAAGTGCCTGTTGTGACAGGCTGTGTTATTCTTCCTACTTTTGTCAGTTTTCGACCTTCCATGTATAATTTATGTTTTACTGCATCACTTATATCGCGCGGAGGCGCCACAAAGCTTGTTGCGTTTGTGTGTGTTGGAGTGTTATCATAAGTAGAAGTGGTGCCGTAGCATCTTCGTTGTTTTTTTTGTCATCATATAATGTTATTTTCACGTGTTTTGTTGTGTTTTGGCTACGTTATGTTGTTTTCTCGTCTTTTCGTGTATCACGCTCCTCGTTCGGTGGTATCGGGTCCCTTTGTATGCTTCCTTGCGCGTGTTATTTAGCTTATGCGGTAAGAATCGATGAACACATCAATTCGTCTGCTTTCGAAGAGACAATCAACTGAAAAGGTGTGGAAGGCAGTGCCCCTGCCACAGCAGTTCCACACATCACTCGAAACTGGCGATTGGATGAAGGCTTTGCATGCGTATCAGCGTCATCCTTATCATGCACCTCCCGTGGATACATTTGATTTGTTGAAAGCCGTGATGCACGCAACCGGCGTGCGTGTAGACGACGTGAAAAGCCGCTTTAATGAAAAGATACGTCTCTCCGCGATTTTACAGAGAAAGGCACCGGATGAAGTGGAGTGGAGTGTATTTTGGGAAGCACTTAACAAAGGTGATTCCAAAACCATCAGTGCTGCACTGATGGGAGCCCGACTTTCCAGTGTTTCACAACAGATATCAACGGCTGAGGCGTGCGCCGTGCTATTGAAAGCCGCCGGTGAAGATTGGGAGGAAAAACTTGTGGATAGCTTTCCGTTTGCAACCGTTACGCGGTGTAATTTGGTTCATGTTGCTTTGGCGCACAAGCGATGGGATGTTGCTGTGGAGCTGTTGCGAAACGTTCGTATCACCCGAAGCGATGTCGTTACCCTGTGGCCACTGATCGAAGAACTCGATTGGGAAAAGGCTCTGATGCTCATATCCGCGTGCCCGAAGAATTCGGTACCGTTCGATCTTGCTTTGACGCATATTCTTCGTGGTGGTTGTAGCCTGCAGCATCTGTCTGAGCACCTGGAGAACGCATGTGTGCTTGGTGATGCTGATGTTGTTGCGCCGCTTTTAGCCCACGCTGTGGAGGTTGGCGACTGGGAGTACGTTGGAAGAGGAATGGACCACCTCGTTGACATTGGCCAGGTATCTCAACCAGCGCGTGAGGTGTTTGAACACATGGGGAAGATTCATGGGACGGAGAAAGTTTGCAAGCGATTGGAGGAAAATCGCATACCACTCCACCGTGTTACAGTCGAAAGGTTGGAAGCACTCAAGTTGTGACCGCGTATGGTGGGGTCCCGCCATATTTTCCCCCTCCCCCAACTCCCTTGGGGAGGTTGTACAGCTGGGGGTTCCTTTTTGTTAGTATCTCCAAATTTTCTGTGAAATGTTTCCTGCGGGTTCATCTTTTGTCATATACATATGTATGTATATGCATTAACAGACGCTGCACGCGCGCACAAATACGGTGAGCACATTGACAGAACTGTAGTGTGGAGAGCTTCGTCGTGGCAACTTGTAGTGTGAAGGCACCATCGTTTCGTCTTTCTGACTTTGAGCAACAACAGCGCATCTTCTGATTCGTGCGAACCCTCTGGTGTGTTGCACTATTTTTTCCACCATTTTTTCCTTCGTTCCTACCTCCCTAAAATGGTCGAAAGGGATCACGCTAGCAGTCAAAGGGGTGACAAGGGAAAGCCACCCGTAATTAAAATAAGTAAAAGTGTGAGAAAAGTATAAGCCGCAAAGTTAAAAATACACCAAGAACACTGATAACAGGGGAACGAAGAAAAAAAAAAACAGGCCATAAGGAAGCCGAGGGGAAGATATGCGGCTCCTCTATGTCATCCCGCTTCTTTTGGCCGCTGCTGCCGTCGGGTCACTGGCTCAGCCGGATCCCCAGCCGCTTCTTTTCGTCTCGAAAATGATCTCGGATGACCACGTGGTGGTGGGCAACAACGTCGAATTCACTGTGACTGTCTACAACTACGGTCAAAGCCCTGCCTTTGATATTACCATTACTGACTTACTACCTGACGGTACTACGCGCACGAAGCAGGTGGATTCGCTTGCTTTCGGTGAGTCAGCCGAACTTAAGTACACCATTGTCACCAAGGCTCTTGGTGGTTATCACGTTGGGGTGACGGAGGTGTTATACTCCCTGGAGAGAGGAGGGAAGAAGACAGAAAAAGCATACAGTAACATCATCCGCGAAGGTACGGCATATTTCTACGGAGAGGATTACGACGATACAAATTTCCGTGGTATTGTGTCCGTGGTTACCCGCGAGTTCTATGACCGCTTATACAAGAGCTATGTGCGGGAGGCGGCGGTCTACGCCTTCCTATGTCTTGTTCCCGCCTTGTTTCCTCTTGTTGTGTACCGTATGGAGCAGAGCCAAGTGGACCTCTTAATTCGTCGCTCCAAGGCAGTTAAATGAAATAATTTGTCATTCTGACAGGTGCGATCTGCGCTTGTGAAGGACGACGCATTCAATTAGGGTGCGCTCCACTTTGAAAGAGGCAATGTGACGGCCTGTACAGGGGGTGAAAGGAGGAATCGAGTAGGCAAGAAGGAAGTGAGGGTGAGGCCAAAAGGCATATAATGGATGGTCAGCTGGCGCTTGTTCACTCATGTAACACGTGTCGTAGATCGTTCCTTGTATTGTGAGGAATTAAACGTAACCGAGGGTGCCTGATTCTTGCTATTTAAAGATAGAGTGTGTGATCAATGAACAGAGCAAAAGAGGGGAAGACAAAGACTACGGTGCTGGTCAAGAAATGTCTTGCAAGTAACGTGTTGATTTTAATGTGGAACAGCCTGATATCTGACAATGCGTAACCCTCTTGTGCGTTTATACCCTCCGTTAATATCTGCCACCTCTGCCTTTTTGCATGTGTTCAGCGTATGATGCAATTCGTCGACTTCATTGTACTGTTCATCCTGTTTTCTTAGCTGTGCGGTTGGTTTTGATGGTGCTGCTTTTCTCTTTTTTCTTTTAAATATTTTCCTTTTCGTTTTTCCGCATATATATGTTTTTTTGCTTTCATGGCACGTCGCGTAGTGGCTGTGCCACGTGGAAGCTGAAATCCACCACCCGTTGCAGTGCCCGGTGACGCAGGATGGCGCCCAGCAGTGAATTGAACGTTGCCAACCGCGCGGTGCTTAATGTTCCTCTCGACGCCTCGTGCCCCCAGCAGCTTCGCCATGCCAATATTGAACAGGACCGCCAGAGTGTGGCCTTGTGGCGGCAGGCGCGGCTAAACGAAATTGTGGCCGAAGAGGAGAAGCAAGCCTTGATATCACGGGAGGACCACCGGTTGATGGTAAGACACCTCCTTTCCGTTGCTTGCAGTCGTGATCCGCAACAACGGGTGAATGCGACAAAGTGGCGGTCCCTGATGCGTGCAGCGGACGATGAATTTGACACCACCGAGGCGTCGTTTCCAGGTGCAACAGACCCGTATCGACAGGTGGTGGCCAATCTTTCGTCTATGATGCTGTGGAGCAGCGAGCTGCGTAACTGGTCGTATGGTTACTCTACCAATTCGGTGGAAAAGTGCCATGAGCGTCAGCGAGAGGTTCTTCGGCAACTGAGTGAGTCAAGAAAGCTATTTCTGAACTAACTCACCTGAGGTTAGTAGATGAGGCACAAGAGAAGAGTTTGAACCTTCATACCCGGCTTGTTAGGCGCGTCTTCATTTCTTGGGAGGGAGGGTGCCACTTTCAACCCGTCACAGATGATGCGTGACTGCTTGGTGCCTTTAAGAAGCAGCAGCAGTTAAAAACGTTGGTGGGGGTTAGGTTCTAGGGGTTCGTGTGGCTTCGTGATCGTTTTCTTTTTTTTTTAAACTTTCTTTATCTCCTCTGTTGCGTTCTTATCGTCGCAGCCAACATGCGTCTAGGCAACCGGTGAAGTTTGGTGGATAGAACAAATATCATACAAGGTAAATACAAATGTAAACGAAGCCAACAACAACAACAACAGAAATTGCGCTTCAGGAGCAGTTTTTAAAGCGATGAGCGGCTCCGATCGCAATCCTGAAAGGGTTTGTGGAACAACAAGACTGTGATGAGTAGAAGCCCAATTAGAGGGGCCGGATGTAGGGAGCTGCCTGGTCGAAGTAATTCCAAACGCAGTGATGTTGCGAGAAGTTTTTTTTTCTATGCGCGCAAATCTCCGTTGCTTCTTTCGGGTGACCATGGTCTTTTCTTTCTCCACTTTTTCTTTTTCCCAAACCCCATCACTACCTTAACGATGTCGAAGCAGCAGAAAAGAAAGAGGCTTTTTTTCCTTCACTGTTTATTTAGTTATTTTTATTTTCATGGGATCGGATCTTCCTTGATATATTTTTATTTGACTTTACGAAGTGGGTTGTTTCGTTGAGAATCATTACGCAAATAAAACAAAATGCGAAAAGTAGGGGCGTTTCCAATTTCTATTTATTTTTCTTGTTTTTCTTTTTCAAATATTGCTAGCTCCAGTCGTACATTATTCTTGAGTTCTGGCGGGTTAAGTGCATAGAAGGCAAGCGGATGGGGAAGAAATGCGTCGAAGAGGGATCGTAAAACAGAGAATCGGCGAGTGTCACATCCTGTGGCATTTGTCTGATTCATTTCATTTCTTCCCTGTCTTTTTTATCTTTTCCCGTGCTCAAGTACGTTTACGTGTATGTGTGCGGGTGTTACATGTGTTAGTAGAAAAGCTCTTCTTCCGTTGTCGTGGCAACCGAGGGGAGGGGAAAGGACAATATGTGATGTTTTTGATGAAGTCATCAGTTTGTGGTACTTTTCTTTTCTTTTTCTTTTGTGTATTGTGTCGAGTGTGGGGTAGAGTGCGACATCGCCGGTAACGGGTGATGCCCTATTATTTCCCTTTTCTACTTTCTTTGCCCTATTACGATTTTTTTTCTTTTCATCTTGGCGCTGGCGCGGAACCAGTGCTGCTGCTCTTATTAGGCGAGAGTGAGGAAATAGAAAGGCGGTCAGCTTTCATGCCACACAAATTTGTAGTTGTTTAACCGAAATGGAGAAGTTGGAATATTACTTGCTTCAGCTGTTGTTGACGCTGGAATGTGCTTTTCCCCTTGTTTTTTCTTTTTTTTTT
>NW_027123939.1:0-1629 GCF_001457755.1 Trypanosoma equiperdum | reverse complement strand
TCGTATGCATCTTCTACTATCCTCCCCATGAGCTTGCAGAGGGTTCTGGTGAGCGTGACCGCTCCGAAGGATGCCATGCTTTCGGTAGTTTGATATGGCTGAAGCGGCGGAATAATTATACCATTTTCCATTTTTTCGGAACTTGACAGTCTTTTAAATTGCGGTTCAACACTAGTATGTTGACCCTTTTATTCATCCTACTGAGCTACCGGAGCTCCTCACAATGAATTTTGTCGTCCACCCAACCATAGCCTTAGGGAGAGCTCTTTTACTGCAGTTTCCAGTTCATTTTCTTCGATTGGCCTGAAAGTCCTTTTCTTAGTGCTTGTAATTTGCATGCCTGGTGTTCCTGGTGCCCTTGTTGACCGCGCCATGTACATATTCTCCGGTGCTTGTGTGTCTGCTGGCGCTTTGTCAGCGGGTGTCTATCTACTACCATTACTGGCGATGTAAGTGGACGCGGAGCGTAACTCGACTTTACGATATTTCAGCAAACAGGATTTGTGACTTCCAATTTAAAGACATTTCCATTCCATCGTCGAAGGGTCGTCTCCGCGATCAACTTTCTTCTCCATCTAATCGTCGCGTCTCTCCCACGTTCATCCCGACACTTCATTATCTGCTTATCTTATTTTTTTAATTCCTTTGTCCACAAAGGTGGTGCTACACCCTTGTCTTTTGGTATGGTTTTCTTGGCTGTTTGTCTTTTGCCTTTCGCGATGGCTCCATTTGGCGCATCTTCAACCTTTGTTTTTCTCCTCTTTAGTCTTTTGAAAATGAATGTATCATTAACCGTTTTTAAGTCATTCCAACGCGCTTTATTCCACGCGTATAAAACACTGGCCAGGTTTTGAGGGTGCGATCACCTCTGTACCGCTACCCACCCGAACATCAAAAGTGATTCAAGAATGGTCACCTTCAGGACTGAGTGTGGTTATCCAATTTACTACCTCACCGCCCATGCACATTGTGATGTCTGGTTAAGACAGCACAACTATACCTGTCTGAAGACGCTTTTCTTTTCTGGTACTTGCTATCTTCATATCATTTTCGATACATGAATCCACAATACATTTTCCTTTGTCGTCACTCAACCGCAGTGTGTTCCACAACTCATGATGCGAGTTGACATTTACTCTGAACGTAGAGGCCAGCTTTCTACAGCTAATTGTTCCAAAGATGTTTTGTAAACCCCCGGTTTTGTAGGAAAGTAATCTGAAGCGACTGTCAAATTCACATCAGTCGAAAATCTCAGCGTTGCTGTAACTCTAAGACTCCCTTTTCTATCTGTCCCATTTACACTTCCACCCTATCTCTTACTAAAATTGAAATCCCACCACCACGTGTTGGTATCTACTGATTTTTAATGCACAGCATTATTCTGCTGCCAAGTGAGTCTCCTGCAACAGACAGAAGACTACCATATCCTCGTGAAGCTTCTTCTCTAAGGCGATCCGCTTTGCCTGGGAGAGGCCCGCAGAGTTCCACTGGTATCCACGAAACATATGGCAGGGATTATGTTTCACATTTCCCCTAAGTAGTAGCATAAGCCTATCTATCCCAATCGAGGCACGTGTGCACTTGCAGAGATGCACTTTAATATATTTCTTCACCCCAGAGTGCCGATGC
>NW_027123695.1:3111-4993 GCF_001457755.1 Trypanosoma equiperdum | reverse complement strand
TCCCAACGGATAGAAGAAATGCAGCAGCGGATCCTGTAAAGTGAACGTATTGCAGTTTCGTGGATGTACGGGGAGAGACGTTGACTTCGAAAGCAAAAGCTCGACGCTATCAAAAATCAACCGAAGGGAAACACCGCAAGTACAGAGCCATGATGGTAAGTGACAGAGGAAAGTGAAATACTACCAACTGATGCAACAGTTACTGTTGATGAAGGGGGAACCCAATGCCCTCAGTACAAGCATCAACACGCATTGGTGAGTGTCGTGATCAACCACCTCAAGAAAAATGTAGAACACGTACCTCGTTACCAAATATCAGAGTCCAACAAAATCGTCACGGAGCTTCGGTATTGAAGTATTGAGTCTGCGCTTGGTAAGCCCCCATTGCTATAGAAAAAAAAGTAACACCTTAACTTTTACTTGCAGTTGAGGAGCTGCCAACATAAACCGGTGCTCTCTTCATGCGAAGGAAACATAACGCCTCAAGAGCTGAGAGTGTATCAAGTGTTGACATGCCTCCACGTTTGTCCTACGGAAAAGGGCTTAGGAGTTTCGAACTGAATTCCACTAAGCTCGTCACCGCGACGAGAGACAGACAACTTCCAAAAACCTGGCGGTGTGGTTTCCAAAGTTGCTACGATTAGAACGGGTTCTAGCCTTTACGCCTTTTCTGCCAACAAGTTTGTACGGGCTGTGTGATGCGATGTATTGATTACGCACATCCCACAACGCAGCAGGTGCGAGATCGATGAGGGGTCCTATTTTTTTCTTAACTTCCAAATATCCAGAATGGGAAAAGAACCCTCCCAGCGGAAATGTTTCTAAGCGTGCTCTGTTTATAATTTTTATACGAACGAAGCGAGAAAATGGCGACTTATCTTCGTAACTACTTTTTAAGAAAGGAGTTTAATTACGTAAAGTGGAACAAAAATGTGGAAGAAATCAGTGGAATTAATTGTGGGCGTGACTTTAGTAATGACATATGTGTCTAGCGCGGAGCAAGCTATACTTAATGCGAAGGAGTTCCAAACGTTGTGCGGATTTGTTGGTTTAACTGAACGAATAAGCGGGCTACTAGATATGAAGGGAAAGTCTGGAGTAGATGTGGCTTCTCTACGGAAAAAAGTCAAAGACATATTGTTTGGAGTAGATGTTGGTGATTCGATTGAAATATCATGGAGGCGTTACAGAGAAATGGATTGCGGACGAGATAGTGGAGACCAACAAACTGAAGGGGGAAAAGCTCTCATAAAAGATCTTGTTTGCTTGTGCGAAGGAACATATCAGCAATCGCCGCCCGGGGGACTTTGTTACGCGGGAAACACCAAACAATACGATTTCAACACGTGGGGAAGATCGGAAAATCACAGAAACACATGGAACAGTTTGAAAAGTGAATGTGCAAAGGAACATGGAGAAGGTCTGTTAGCCGAGAGTGAATTTCAAGAGATGAAAAAGCAACTCAAAGAGCACATAAAGGAGCGTAAAGATATGCGTGCAGGCACACGTGAAGGCACGTTTTATACTTATGGGGGTAACACAAGCAATGGATTGCAGACGTGCAGTGGGGCAAAATCAGACAACGACGGCATTTGTGTAATGTATCCAAAGGGATCTGATGGGGACAACGCGAGTGGCATTGAATGGCTTAATAAGCTTGAAGATCTGGTGAAAGAAGTTGAGAAAATGAACAAGGATGAAAGTGCAGGAGGAAACACAAAACCAAGCACGGACGGGAAACCAAGCATAGAAAAAAAGCCGAAGCCAAATACAAAGCCAAGCACAGGGGAGAACTCACCAGCTAAGGGGTTGGAAGGACCACAAAAAGATGGAAACCCAAATGCGCAAACAACTACCAGTACTGAAACAGGTGCCACTACGA
>NW_027123695.1:2248-3101 GCF_001457755.1 Trypanosoma equiperdum | reverse complement strand
CGAAGGAGTTCCAAACGTTGTGCGGATTTGTTAGTTTAACTGACCGAATAAGCGGGCTACTGGAGCGAATGAAGGGAAAACTAGGTGTTGACGTAACCTCTCTTCAAATCAAAGCTAAAGATATATTGTTTGGAACAGATGTTGATGATATGAATAAAATGTCATGGGAAGTTCACAGGGAAATGGATTGTGGCCAAGATAGTGGAAACCAACGTACCCACGGAGGAAAGGCACTTGCAAAAGATCTTGTTTGTTTATGTGAAGTAACAAACCGGCAACCAAATCTTAAGGACCTTTGTTACACGGGAAACGCAAGAAAATTTAGCTCCCAAGAATGGTCAACCGCCCAAAAGCACCGAAGCACATGGGACGACTTGAGGAGTAGATGCATAACTGGACATGGAGAGGGTGTGCCATCAGAAACTGAATTTCACGAGAATAAGGTTCAATTCAGGATGCGCATAAAGAAACGTAAGAACTCAGATGGACGCCAGCATTTCTATACCTACGGGGGAGGTAAAGAGTATGGACTACACGTTTGCGACGGATATCCAACTGACAGCAACGGCATTTGTGTAATGTATCCAATGGAATCTGATGGGGACAACACGAGTGGTATTGAATGGCTTAATAAGCTCGAAGATTTGGTGAAAAAAGTTGAGAAAATGAACAAGGATGAAAGCGCAGGTGGAAACGCAGAACCAAGTACGGACGGGCAACCAAGCATGGAAAAAAAGCCAAAGCCAAACACAAAGCCAAGCACGGGGGAGAACTCACCAGCTAAGGGGACAGACGAATCACGAGAAAACGATGAAACACAAAATACACAAGCAACTACCAGTCCTGAGAAAGA
>NW_027123695.1:2106-2238 GCF_001457755.1 Trypanosoma equiperdum | reverse complement strand
CAGGGACCAGGAGACAGGGTGGAGGGAATGGAGGAATAATTTTTCTTTTTTACGCCCATTTAAAAAGTTTCTCAAACTGGATAATTTCAATGCTCAATAAAGAAAATAATCCGTTCACACCTATTAGTAACA
>NW_027123695.1:818-2096 GCF_001457755.1 Trypanosoma equiperdum | reverse complement strand
TTTTTTTTTGGAAAATTCATGTCGGTAGAGGAAGTGAAAAGTAGTTACCGTTGCAGGGACCAGGAGACAGGGTGGAGGGAATGGAAGAATAATTTTTCTCTTTTACACCCATTTAAAAATTTGCATAAAATGGAAAAATACAGTGCTCAAAAAAAGGAAACAATCCGTTCACACCTATTAGTAACGACAAAATTTGGGAAGAGTAAAAGCAACAGGGAGTGAAACGTAAACAAATAGGGAATAAGCTTTATGACTTTTGAGGTTGAGCGAATACAGATTTTAATATCGTTGTTGTGGAATTATGGAATCTGGAAAGACAAAATATATTAAAAGAACCGCGTTACATGTACACAGGAAGTGAATCTTACGAGGCTTGCAATTGGGCCCATTCAAACATAAGAAACAGAAACAGTGTGACCTCTCTTTGGAAGCTTGGTTGCAGCATTTAAGAATGGAGAGCAAAAAGATAGTTATGTATACAGGAAACCACTGAAACTACGGTCAAGCCCAAGCGTGTTGGTGTGGCGATGAAACCGCCAGCAAGTGATGAAGGAAGCGCGAACAAAAGGATTCACGAAGCTCGACCAAGTCTCAATTTTTTTAAAAATTGAAGGAACTAGATGTATGGTTTTTCATTTAATTGGCAGGAAAGTGAAGCCACAAAAGACATATTGTCTGAGTTGATTTTTTTGTTGCCCTGAGTTTTTGAGAATATGGAAAATAAGAAATCATGCGATGCGCCTGAGGAGCATTCAAGGGAACTATGGGTAGAAGAGAGACTTGAACGGTGGATCAAAAATTAAGTTAAAAGGCACTGAAAGCGGCAGAAGGGACCCTTATATTCTTTGAGAGGCTTCTTCATGGGAGGAAACAATCGGAATGAAATGTGTTAAGTTAGTTTATGCGTATTCGCTTTAATTCCAAATGTAGTAATTGTTGTTTGCCATCTAACATGTATATACAAATACATATACATTGGTCTATTTTTTGTTCATCTGTAGTGTTTTGTACTATTTGTTTGGCTCAACCCCTGGAGGAAGGAAATGCTCGGGCTTACAACAATCTTATTTTTGACGCTAATATTGATTGCATCAAGCGCTGAATCGAAAGCTTCAGTGGGCACTTCGGTCGTCGAGCAGAGATGCGATGGATACTGGGACTCCTCCAGTGGGGGCGGACGGTGCCGGCCTTGGAGTACGGGAGCAGTCGATCCAAAAAGTGTAAGCACGCGGCAGACTCCAGTTTCCCCAGCTCATAAAAGCCAGAAACCAGATGTGA
>NW_027123695.1:0-748 GCF_001457755.1 Trypanosoma equiperdum | reverse complement strand
CATTTGGTGGCAGGAGTGACAAGATTGAACAGCCATCTCTCAGCTCCCGAATCTCCGAGCCGGCGGCAAACGCGGCGACTGACTACAGCGAACAGAAAGTGAGTCAAGAAGAGCAGGAATTAGGAACTGCAGAGGGACGAGAAGGCGCGAAATACAACAATAGAGAGGATGGGAAAGAAGTAAAAAAGGTTTCAGAGAAGCAAACACAAGAGCCTGATAGCAGGCACGTGGCGCGGCTGCCGCCACAGGAAGTGAGTTCGGGGGAGAGGCATAGCCATACGGCGGGAGTCACGACAGATGATTTGGATGCACGGGAGCCAGCACAAAACAGTACCCATGAGAGGAGAAGCGCGGCGCAAAAAAGATGTGCAGTAGTGGTCGCCGCAGCGTTCAGCTTCATATGCCTTTGAAACCCGTTGCTACAAGTCCGTGCATAAGTGTGCAAATGCCCAGTGAGGCGGGCGATGCGTGACACATGCTAGACGGAGAGTCAGTAACTAAACCGCAGCTTCGTTTGCGAGAGAAACACGTGTTGAGCGTGATAACGACATAATTTTTGAAAGGACGATGTGACAACAGGTGCGAATAACTCCAACACAATCGTGAGTAACGTGCAAGAGTGGGGTGAATGTCCTGAAAGGGAGGGAATCGAGTTAAAGTTCGTAATTTCATACAGCGGAAATAACGCAATCGCAAGGCAACAAGCAGTGGAGAGGTTCAATTAAATTAATCAGGTAAGAAGAGTCAG
>NW_027122988.1:1573-2075 GCF_001457755.1 Trypanosoma equiperdum | reverse complement strand
CAAACACAGAAATGAATAAGTGATTTTTATGCGAAAGAATGTGGAGGTAGTAAGTGAGAAGGTGGGCAGCGCACTGGACCAAAAAATGTTACAATCAAGTTTTAGGTAAAGGAAGCAAAGAGAGATTCTGCCTACTAAAGTAAAAAAACAGACAAAAAAGAATGAGAAACAACGTATAAAAACTCATAGAGGAGCTTTATGAAGTGTAGAGAATTAAAGTTTATACTCTTCTAATTTTGTTTTGACACGCTTTCCGGAAATTAATATCTTTCAAGAAGCGAGTAATCAACATAAAGCCGGGCACTGCCACGGAACTGAAGTCACAAATTAACAAAATCCAAACGGAGCCCAAGCAGAGCTCAGACCCAAAATACTCAGCCGTAACCACTGCCACAAAAAAGAGAAACAAGAGTATCTGAAACGACAACAAAAAAGACTAGTTTGTCAGAGACAAGCGCCGCCGACCTCGTTTATTGAGAATCAAATCGAAACAGGAAAAGTG
>NW_027122988.1:932-1563 GCF_001457755.1 Trypanosoma equiperdum | reverse complement strand
ACAAGCGCCGCCGACCTCGTTTATTGAGAATCCAATCGAACCACCACAAGCAACAGAAAATACAAGAGGGTGGGGACCATAAATCATAAGTCTAAAGTGTTTATGAACTAAATATATAGAATTCTTATGTGGCATCTAAACGGGGGAAAAAAGACAAAACTAAAATTTATGTCGTGTTTTTACTTTAAATCTCGTGTTCTTTAAGTGACTTGCGTGCAGCATACCAACAGATTTCACGACACAGTCGCAACCAGCAAGAAACGCAAGCGCAGCCAAGAGCCGACGCGCACACGAAAATGGCGGACCTTCAGACCAAAAAAGCTGCAATAAAAACCGCAGTGGCAGCGGCCCTGGTCATTTCTTGTGCGCAACTACCCTGCGTAGCCATCAACGAAGCAACGACCTACGTCACGACGCCTTGTTTGGAAATTTTATTCGACGACACACTGGCAAGTAGGTATGACTCTGAGATACAAAGGGGGCAACAGAACATAGAATCCAACTACAAGACAATCCAAGGCTGGCAATTTCTAGCAGAGAAGACGGCAGATGTCAAAAGGCAAGCAGGTTTCAAAGCGCTAGCCGTTTATGGAATGCAAAAAAATAATGTGGCGGCCGAATCGTACCAAAA
>NW_027122988.1:0-922 GCF_001457755.1 Trypanosoma equiperdum | reverse complement strand
ATGGCGGACCTTCAGACCAAAAAAGCTGCAATTAAAACTGCAGTGGCAGCGGCCCTGGTCATTACTTGTATGCAGAAAGCCCGTGCCACAATGAACGAAGCAACAACCTACGTAACGTCGCCTTGTTTGGAAATTTTGTTCGACACAACACTGGCAAGCAGGTATGACGCCGAACTACGCAGAAACCAACAGAGTATAGACTCCAACTACAAGACGATACGAGGCTGGAAATTTCTAGCGGAGAAGACAAGCGATGTCAAAAAACAAGCAGGCTTCAAAGCGCTAATTATTTATGGGTTGCAGAAAAACAATGAAGCAGCACGCTCTTACCAGCAATCCAGCCAATCTTTGGCAGCAGCCGCCCGAGCGCTGAAGCAACGGGCCGCCAACGTCTCGCTCGCCTATCAGCTTCAATCAATTGAGCAAGTAACAAATTACGGTACACCAGCGGCCAGCAACAGCGACTACAACAGCGGCGCAACCGGTTCCTGCGCGTATGCGGCAATAACCGCAAAGGGAAAAACGGCGGCGTGCGAAACGACCGCCGAGGCACACACAAAAATTAACAGCAACACGGTAGGCAAAGGCAAATTCAACCAGCTGAAATTAGTTGAAGACGGCTACCTGACGACGATAACAATAGCGGCAATAGCCGGAGTCAAAGGAGGCCCGACAAGTGCTTCCAACAGGTACGACCAGAAAGATTGCCAAGGCACCACGTCGCCAGGTCCAAACTTTGCCGACACCAACGGACTAGGACTAAAGATAACGAAGCTGGGGACGCAGGCATCGTACTCAACGGCCTCAATAGCAAAAACAGCCGAAGGCTGCCCAAACAAAGGCCAGACAGAAAGCACGACAGCAGCTCAGAGACTTGCCTACCTTGTATGTGAAGCAGAAGAAGCCAAGCTGCCAGATGTGC
>NW_027124934.1:14007-14270 GCF_001457755.1 Trypanosoma equiperdum | reverse complement strand
CCGCTGTTGCTGCCGCTAGATCCTCAGCGTCTGCGCTTTGTGTCGTAATGTCTGCCGCCTTGCAGCCTGCGTCTTTTCCGGCCGTCATCGCTGTGTCGCGTACCCCCGTTGAAATGCATAGCGCTGTGACGGGGTTACTTGCCTTGGCGTTTACAAACATCGTGGTCGTCTCGTCAATCCTCCCCGCCGCATAAGCTGATTGCTATGACAATTTGACTGATCCTCCTAGTTTAGTTGCTAGATCCCCCGGTGTTGCGTCCCTG
>NW_027124934.1:13458-13894 GCF_001457755.1 Trypanosoma equiperdum | reverse complement strand
AGTTGGTCCCCGGCCGCCGTCTGTGTTTTGCGGGGTACGTAGCCTAACGCTATAGTCAACAAAAAAAGCAGTGTCTGCTGGCGCATCGCAGAGGTCCCTTTTTGTTTCGTCCTTGATGTTTTGTATAAAGAGGGTGTGGTCAGTATTGTGGCTAACAAAAAACAAAGAAAGAAAAATTGTAGTATGGACGGCTGTCTTGCCGCTCTGCAGCGCGGCTTATCGAAGAACTGTCTACTTTACAAAAAGCTCTACTAATCGGGTCAAAAGCGTGTTATTGAGCTGCTAGTAGCTGAAAAAAAAACTAGTATAAGTATATTCTTGGTTTCACTGTAATCGCATTTTATAACATACGTTTTTCTAATTTAGGCGTTTTGAAATTAGCTAACTTCACTGATGAAAAAATGAATCTGCGGCTTTACACAGAATGCATGATTAC
>NW_027124934.1:12831-13363 GCF_001457755.1 Trypanosoma equiperdum | reverse complement strand
TTTATTTTTCGACATGTTAACACTATTACTTCCAATCTATAATGCTACATATTTATTGTACATATTCGTGTCTTGTACAAATACGGTACAACGCACCTTGAAATTACAGCGCCTATTTCTCTTTTTGAAGTTTCAAGAATAATGCCTTATTAGAGTTTCTATTTTGTGGCCATTCTCTGTTGCATACAGCCGTAATAAAAAGGCGCTATTGCCTCTCTTTACGAGCATGGTTTGATTTCTGTTCATACTTTATATCCTGGATGAGTTTACTGCGCTTCACATTAGCAACTGGTAAGCTGCGGCCTGTTCGCATATTTTTTTAGAATAGCGCCTGCTTAGTCCTCTCCTTTAAATGAAGAATGATCTTGACCCTAATATAGAGCACATGGTCGTTGAATGAAGCCTCTTTTTCACATGTATACGAATGAGGAACTGAAGAAGTGTCACCATTGATTTCCTCCAGTTCATAAAGTTCCCCATAAGTTGATATATCTGCTGTTTTAAGCAGGTTCATGTATCAAATCATCTTTTG
>NW_027124934.1:12163-12821 GCF_001457755.1 Trypanosoma equiperdum | reverse complement strand
ATCCTTGATAAAATTACATTGTTTTCCACAACTTGTAGCCATTATTACTATGTGTAATGAAAAAAGAACTGAACATTATCGCACACTTACCCAATGCCTGATTTCTTGTTCTTCTTGTACTTCTGCTTCTTGTATTTCTTCAAAAGTTGGTATTAACATTCACCGTAAGATCCAACAACAATAGTAACTAATATCACCTCATCTGTTTCATCTATCCAGTTCTTTTTGTAATACGGGGAATAATAATTGGCTGTTTCTTCTTCTCCTAATACATTATTTTTACACGGGAAGTCACACCTTCGCTTACTTTATTTCATATTTCGTTTCCTCCTTTCCAATTTTTCTTCTGTTGTTTGCTGCATGGAAAGCGAAGCGACTTCATTTTTTCTGTACACTTCACTATGTCTCTTCCTCTTTGTACCTTACATCGTCTTCCTGTGGAAAATTATCTCACTTTCATGGTTGCAGTTGCAACTGCTCATATTCCAGCTTTTTTCTTTGTCATTCAGCGTTTCCTTTAAATATTTTTCTTCATTCTCTTTTCCACTAACTTATTTTTTGTTGTAATTTTAAAAATGTCTCACTTGCTTCCATTCTTGTTGTTCGTCTGCACTTCTCAACTACTTTTATAAAAATATCAGTATATACACACTCAAAA
>NW_027124934.1:5295-12153 GCF_001457755.1 Trypanosoma equiperdum | reverse complement strand
TATTATTATTATTATCATTATTATTATTACTATTATCATTATCATTACCACAACCCTAACTAATATACACTAGATTAAATAGAATATTTTTCGAACATCTCTCATTTTTCTTATCTAATCGACTTATTACATTATACACATAGGCCACTTCTTATAGGAAAATTTTATATTTTTCAAATTCATAAATTATCTCTACTTTGCCCATTTTCATTAAAAAATGTTAAAATATATCAAATGTTAGAAAGTAACAGCAAATTTTCTAAAAAAGCAAATTCTCTTAAACTTCATAAAATTGAGCAAACATCCTTAGAAAGATAAAATTTTAAAAGTCTATAAAACCCACAAAAGCATCAGCTACCAAATCCAATTTCTTATTGACGAGAAATCTCGAATCCTTGCAAGCATTATTTTCCCACTTGCAATCCGGAGATTTGCACTCGCCTTCAGTTTTCTTTTCGGAACATTTTGAAGTGGACTCTCCTGTTGTTGTGGATTTTGCTGTGTTACCTTCGCATTTGCTATCTTTTTTAATTGGATTTTCATCCATTTTTTTTGCATTGATCTTTTTCCGTTTCTCCTGCGCACTCCTCTTCCTTCATTTGGGTTGCTGTTGGTGTCGCGATTTCAGGTGCGCGACCTCTAGCCGTTCCAATGAAATAGGTCAATACTGTTCCTGCATCTGTTTTTTGGCGATTTCTGCCAGTGAGCCTGCTATCTTCGCACTTTTGAGGTTTATTTCAAGTTTGTCGGTTGTCAGGGGCGTTATATATTTCGCCTTAAATGCTGCTTCGTTGGGCCCAAGAGCCTGCGCTATGGCGGTTGTCAATGCTTCGTTGCCAGTTGTTATATCAGTTGCCGTCGCACCTTGCTGTAGCAAGGCTAGCGCGGCGAGCTGTCGTAGGTTGGTATCGCTCTTGATGCCTTCGTAGGTTAGGTCAGCTGAAGTTTTGGCGTGTTCTACTGTTGCATGGCGCGCCTGGCAAACTGCATTTACTAGCCTTTGGATGTCTGTGCTCTGTTCGTTGAGTGGGTCGTGTGGGCACTTGCTGCTCGGCTCTTTGTTCGTACTGTGCTGTGTTGCTGTTGGTGCAGGCGTTGTTGTTATTTCTAAGTTAGCGCCTAAGCCATTTGTTCTTCCCAGATTCGCTGACGCGCCGGCCGTTGTTTGGCACATTTCGTGAGTGACGCTGCTGCTGCCTTGCTGCGGGCTGCCTTTGGCGAATGTTTCAACCGATATGCCGATTACTGTTGTGTAGTCCCCTTCGATGACTGTTAAGGTTTCAATGTTTGGGAGCGCCATTTCCGCTTCTGTTATTGTCTGCCGTCCGTCTGTTTCGCCGTTGCATTTCTGTGGTTTCAGAGTTCGCTTGGCGGTTCCATATTTGCAGGTGACTGTTGCCCGCTGTGTGTCGTTGTTGAGCCACCTAGTGTTGGCGCACCCCTTGATATTGTGGCGCCATTATGCAGGGATAGTAAAGTGGTGATGTTCGCCGCTCGCTGTCTCAGAAGCATCGCCGAGGCTTGTAGTGTTTGTTGCGAACCTGCGATTGATCGTCGCGCTGACTTTGCATTAAGGTCGGCATACGCTATTAACAGGCCGAGGCCTGCTTTGGTTTGTGGATCTTGCGTTTGTTCTCGAAGAATTTTCCAGCTTGTGATGTCGTTGGCCGCTGCCTCAAGTTTGTGTGCGGCTGTCTTTACCTGCCGCTCGAAGTTGTCAGCGAGTATTTCGTCAAAGCGCTTTTCAGCGCAGGGGTGATTTACAGCTTTAGCTGCTTTGTGTTTCTCGGCGCTGACGCTTTCTGCATGAACTATGATTACTGCCGCTACAAAAAGCACCTTCGTTAGTTCTACCATGCTGTGTTGTGCTTCCATTCCTGCGTTAATTACGCTAACTCTGGCTGCTGAAAGTGCTCCAATCCGTCGATTGCCAGCGATTTGATGAACAGAAAAACGAATTTTGTAAAATAAGAAATACACAACGTTTTCACGGTTTTTTAAAGTTACAGGTTTCGAAATACCGTAGCTTTTTAGCTCTCCGCTTTCTGTGAAAAAAACTGCGATACGCCACAATATCTTTTCAATTTCAAATCTAATCTACTCTTTTTTATATCTATATCCTCTTCAACAATTAGAATTTATGGTTTTCACTGCAGTCTACCGTCTTTTATTTTGTCGGGGCGTTTTTTCACTCGGAATAAAAAGGTAACATGGACTTTAGTTACGTGAACAAGATTCCTTTTTTATTTGTTTTTCTGGCTGTTTGTAACGGCTTGTAGTGTTTTGCTTAAGACTGCGTAATTTTGGCGTTGAAAGTGGTTCGCGCGCTGATTTTTATTTTTTGATTGGCTCTGCTACTCGAGGGTTGTCAGTTGCTCTTATATCGATTACGCGTTTTTTAAACGGATTTAGTGCTTGGCATTTTCACCAATATGGTAGTGTTGGCGTGACATTGCTTCCTTTCTGTGTTTCATAAAGCTATTCTATGACCTGCTATCCGCGGTTTCTTATTTCTTTCCCGGGGGTTTCCGATGTGGTTTAGCCAGCTGTTTCTTCCTCGAAATTTTGGTATTATTCACAGCTGTACATTAGTATTACGCATTGAATTAAAAACTACAGCAGCCACCGTCTCTGGAATAGAGCTATCACTTTTTGAGTGAAATGTAGAGATTCATCATCAGTTTCTCCTAATATACCATTTTCTATTAAGGTTTTATTTTTGCTTCTCGTTGCTTCACTCTGTATTTCGTTTTTTTTCTTCAGCTCCATTTTTCACTTCAGATAATGTAGTGAGTTCAGTGAGTCTATAGACTAGACTCTGTCTTATCATAATTGCAACCGCTCATTTTCATCTTCTAGTGCATAAATATATCCACCATCGTGTTTGTGTATGAAACTACGAATATTTTATTTTTCTTTCACATTCAGTCATTGCCTCACTCACACACTTATTTAAATTGCCATATTGCCATTGTTTTCATTTTTACTGTTTTGCCAGCGAATACACTCCTTATTACTGCTCTTGTTATAATATTAGTATATACCCATTTACAACTATCTTGTCATCATCATTATTCCTACAATGACCTTCACCAACATCCCTACAATAAAAAAAATAAACCAATTAGAATATCACTTATTATTCATACCCTATCACTCTACTACTTCATACTCATAAGCCAATATCATTTAAAAAATTTTCGTATTTTTCCAAAGCTTCACGAAAGTGTTAAAGTATATCAAACTTCATAAATTCCACAAAATTGAGCGAAATCCGCAAAATTCTGGAATTATATAATTCCATAAAACTCACAAAGGCATCAGCCCTCAGATAAACTTTCTTATTTACAAGGCAAAAACCATTTCGGCACATTTTTTATCCTTATCATCTTGCCATCTTTTCCCTTTCTAAATGCACAGTTCTGTTTGTCGCTTGTTTTGTCATTTTCACAGGCAACCTTGGTCTGTGCCTTGCGCACCCAGCTGTAGCTGATGTCCCTGTACCCCTTGCAGATCCATCTGCAGCCCTCTGCTGTTCCTTCTGTGTTTGTCTACCCTTCTCCATTTTTGGTTGACACTTGCCGGTGGCTTCATCCCCCTCCCGTTTGCATTTAGCATTTTCGCATGCAGTTTTGTTGTCTTTGTGTGTCGCGCAGTCTGTCTGTTGCTTCGCTGGCTTTTCTGTTTGCTCTGCTGGCGTCTGCGCTGCCCCGTTTACTGCCGGCTGTTTTCCTACTGTCGCGGTGTCAACTAAGGTGAGTAGCATTCTTGCTTTAATATTAAGCTGTCTCGTGGCTTCGTTTCTGCGAACTGCTGCAGCTTCTGCCTGTGCCATGTTTTCTGCTAGGCTGGCCAGTGTTGAGAGCCATTTGATCGCCTTCTTGGGGTCTTTTGCAGCGTTTGCTAGTTCTGGATACTTCACGCACATGCCGTTGTTGTTGGCGCCCGTGCATCCTGTCCCTTGGTGAATGCCGATGTAGGCGCCGTTCCTGTCGTATGTGAATAGCTTTGCTGTGTCCGTTACTGCCTGTGCCAGTGTTGCCGCCGTGAGCGGTTGTTCTCCTTCGCGCGGGCAGATCTTTACCAGTGCTTCTAGCGCTGTTGTTGGCGGCGTTGCTGCGGTGGCTGGGTTCCAGTCCGTATTCGTTAACCCTTCATTCGCCGAGCATACTTTGCCTTGGTTGTTGCTGTTTGCTCCCGAGTGAGGTAAGCAAAGGCAGGCCAGCGTGCCGAGGACAGTCGTGACCTTGGGGTCGGAGGCTGTTCCGTCGCATTGGGCTTCTCGGCTTCCTGCCGCCTTTCCAAAATTCTTGGTTGCGAAGCCGCCGGTTGCTGGTTCTGTTTCCTGGCCATAAACCGCCTGATTGAGTTGTTTCCGTATCTCTGCTTCGTCGATTTGTTTGCCTCCGGCGCCTGGAGACGCTGCTTCCTTGCGTAGCTCGTCCAGCTCCGCTGCAAGTCTTGCGATGTCGGCCCGCGCCGCTCTTAGCTTGTCTCCACCTACGGCTCCGAGTTTCAGCTTTAGTTGGATGTTGCGTTGTTTCTGTGGTGTTGCCGTTTCCTCTGCTTGTTTCGCCCACTTAGCCCACGTTTCGGCTGAATCTGTTATTTTGCTATGCGCTGTGCCGTCGTAGGGTACGGCTTTTGGTTCGGGATCCATTGTGATGAAACGCTTCTTCCAGTTGTCGTCTGCTAGCGACATGTTGAGCTTTAAGATGTCCTCCACTTCGTCTGCTTGATTTTCCGTGGCTGGCGCCCACGTGCTGCGGTCGCCTGCCCAACTTACGAGTGTGCAGAGCATGCTTGCCTCGCGGGCGTTCGCATTGACGCCGTAGTTGGCTGCAGCCAGCTTAGTCGCTATAATGAAAAGTACGATTAAGGCGTCGACCGGGTTTTTTGCATGCATAGTCGACACGCCTAAATCACGTTTGTATGCTTATCTGATGATTCTCCGCCGCCGTGCTGTGCAGCTTGCACTGCAATGCGTTTGCAGATACGCTTCCCTTTTAGAATAGAAAAGAATGAAGTACATGCTGCTCTTTGGCAGTAAAAGTTTTCTGATTGGCATGTTCGTCTCTAGTTGGAGTTTTGTTGACGCTGCTGGTAGAGGGAAGATGGTGTGGTAAATTTTACAGTTTTGTTTTTCTGTTTGCCTGCATATCTTGTTTGCCGTTTGTTTCTGCGGAAATTATGTTGTATCTTTTTTCTTTTTCCTGAAATACTAGTTTTATGTCTTGGGTGTCTTTGGAACGTTTTATTACCGGCACATAAGTATGTGCTCCGGCTTTTCTCTTCCTCCACACACAAGTTTTGCTGGTCCGTTCTTTGGGGCTCCCAGTCACATTTTTGCATAAATTGGCCGAGCTTTTGTTTGCGTGGTTTTGTGTTTTCTTTTGTTTGAACCTTGCTTTGCCGATGTCTCTGGATATTCTATCCTGTAAAACTGTTTCTCTCCTGCTGTCCGCAGGCTGCTTGTTCATTGGTTTGGTTGAATTCTCTTTGAATTTTATGAGAGGATGTTGACGTCGCAGTCTATTCCCTATGTTTTCTTTTAAAGGTCCATTTTTGGACCCTGTATTGGGCAATGGTAGATGCTGGTTTGTGTATTCTTCAGGCCGCTGTTGCTGGTTTTTACTGCTCTTGGCTGCACTGTCTATTCATCTGTACTAATTTTATTTATGTTTGTCCATTGTTTTGCTAACGTGCACAGCTTATTGGTGTTTTTTTTGAACTAGCGCGGATGATGTCGTTTTCTCCTAAGCTTAAACAGATAATTGGGTCGAGTGCTGTGAATTACTTCTGCCGTGGTGCTGCTCCTGGTGCGTTCTCCCAGATAAAATAGATTTGACTGTGTTAATGCTACGCCAGCTCAGCCCTATTATTTTAAATCGGCCACATAAATGGCTTCTTGTGAAGCCCCTGCAAGTCTGGTTTCAGTAAAACGAACATACTTATTTTAAACAATGAGCTGTCGTTTGAGTCATCGCTGTCACAGCTTATCTGACGATAGCCGCTGATCCTTCTCACGGTTTTGCTGGCGTGTGCCCGGAACTGCTCTGGGGCTTTGCCTTCTGGTCTGCACAGCGCCGCAGCCTGTCGTCTGTAAGGCTCTGGTTTTTCACTGCTGCTTGCTTTGTGCTCGCTTCTTCGTTAGGGGGCTTAGTTGCTGACGTTTAACCCTTGGTATGGTGTTTCAGTCGCTTCCCTTGCCATCGTCGGTGGTGGTGGCTGCACTAGCTGCGGCGCCCGTCGCTTACGGGCGTTTGTATAAGCCTCAACTTTTGTCTTAAAGTTGGCGCTATAGTGTGCTGCTGTCCTGGCCACTGTTTTCATATTGCATTAATTACGATATAAAGCCGATTATTGCGGCGTGTGGCCAATGTTGCCGTTGTTTAGGTTTCACACTCGCCTATTTTCAGTCACTTTTTTCTTCGCTCTTTTGAACAGTTTTTGGTTACTAACTTCCTGGGCGCCATCTACCTTACACTCTCGATCACTGCTTAATCTGTTTTAATTATGAAGTCAATTGCACCGTTGGTTGCACCGCTGGGGGTGCTGTAATTAAGCGGATATGAACTTCTGCTCGTATCATAACGAAAATTTTCAATCCTAAACCAAGCGCTATTAACACCGAAAGATTAGATAATTTAAGCAGTTACACGTCGGCAGGTTCTCGAGTGCGCATCAACCAATGTTAACTCCTCGTTTAAAAATCTTCTAAAAAATATTATATCGTGGCTTACAGGTGTTGGTAATTATTACCGAATCTGATGAAAAGAAGAATTCAAGATTACTTCACACTTGCTCAATATCTTAATGGTGGCACTCCTTTTTAAAATCTTGATGTTAGGAAACACG
>NW_027124934.1:4591-5285 GCF_001457755.1 Trypanosoma equiperdum | reverse complement strand
GCAACTTTCCACTAAAATTATTTGATTTTCTCTCCACTTCAGGATAACTTTAGAAAGTTTTTCTTTGAATATTCCTTTTTCTAAAATCTCGTTATTATCTATTAAAGGTATTACAGCCACAACCAAATAATCTCTAGTTTTCCAAATCCTCCTTACATCCTGCGAAACAAATTGCATATACTCATCTTCAACGATTTCAAGTTAAATAGGATCACCCTCACAAAATAAGCTGTACGGTGACGTCTATAAATTAACAGACGTAACAATAAAAGAAAAGTAAACTATTATTACCCAAATAGTTTTCAAATACTACATAAGATAATATTTCCATATAACTAGAAAACTAAAAATATTTATAAAATAAAGAATATATTGATAAAATGATTAAATTGCTTCACTATTTTACATAAGTAATTCCATGATATTATCATGATGTAGTTTTTTAAAAAGTGTATGTTAAGAGTCTGCAGCTTGGATTTAACCTCTCATCTATATTTTGTTTTAGTGGTTATCTTGGGCTAAACACAGTGCTACTACTCACTGTAAATTTTGCTGTTCCCTAGAATTCTTCACATTTCCCCTCTATTCTTTTTTGTCAAATTACAGTAGTTAACTGCATCTATGTTCTCAGAAACGCTAATACTTTTACTGTTTTCATGTCGTAAACACGCAAACCATACTTTTTATTACTCTT
>NW_027124934.1:3608-4581 GCF_001457755.1 Trypanosoma equiperdum | reverse complement strand
TTTTGAGTGAAATATGTCTGACACAGTCTCCTCCGTATCGTGTCCTCTGTTATGTGCTCTGTTTCTGTGAATTATGTCTTTTCCCTTCTTTTTCTTCTCTTACATTTAGGGAATACTAAGACTATCCACCTCCCTTGTCCATAAGACTCGTTTTTCCCTCAACGTTCTCTCCATTATCTTCTAACTTATTATATTTGCCTACGTGATGTCTTTACACTGAGTTATTCAGAATCCACAATGTTTTGTTTCTCTTTTTCTAATTGAACATTTGATATTTTTAAAATGATTCTATATCAGCCACATCCTTTGTCTTAAGCACAAGCTTATTATAATATTTGTATATACACACTCACAATTCTCTCACTATATAAATATTCGTATATACACACTCACAACACTCTCGTACCGTTATAATTACAATTTTTACCGTTATTACACTAACAAATATTCAATAAATCAAGAAATAAACGAAATTAAAAATATTATTAGATTTTTTCTCATTTTACACAATATTACCACACGTCTTTGCACCCACATTCCGTTTTCTAACACATTTTCCTAAAATTTCATATTTCTCAAAAAGTGTTAGAATATATTAATTTTTTGTAAATATTAGCAAATTTTTAAAAAATGGCAAACTCTCTCTATAAAAAAATTTTCATAAAAATTCTTAAAATACTAAAATACCATCTAATTAATAAAAGAAGCAGCCATTCTCAGAGCTAATTTCTTATTGACGAGAAAAGTGGAATCCTTGAACTTGCCTTCGATCCCATTTGCAACCATCTTTACACTCTTCTTGTTTTGTCTTCTCTTAACAGGTTGATTCCGTTTTCCCATCTTTTCCCCTTTTCTTCTTGGTTTGCTTTTTCTAGTTATTCTTTCACGTCCTTTTTCAAGGTACATTTTTTGTTTGCCTCTCCAGTGGAATTATAAATGCATCCTGTTGTGTTGCTGCATGTTGTGGCATTGT
>NW_027124934.1:1517-3598 GCF_001457755.1 Trypanosoma equiperdum | reverse complement strand
TTTTGCCGTTACAAAGCTCTTCTGCGTCTTTGGGTGCTATTGCAGCTGTGCATGGTTTTGCCGCTGCTTCGGCCTTTAGGTTTGCCGCTTTTGCTGCATTAGTGGCGTTTAATAGCGTCGCTTCGTCCATGGCAAAAAGTTTTACAGTTTCGCTGGACTCTTTGGCTGTTTCCGTATAGTCTATTTTTTCCACGAGCTCTAGGTATTTGCTGGCTGTCCCGTCAGCGTCTACCCCGAATAAGGTTGTTATTGCCGCTTCTACTTCCGTGTCAGCGTGGCTTCCGGCCCACTTGTTGTACTTTTTTAGTGCGCTCTTGAGCAGCTGCGGATGGTTCCCTGGTTTTAGAATGGTTAGGTACTCCGCTTTGGTTGTCGGCGCTTTTAGTTTTGCTGGTTTAGTTGCATCGGCGTTTTTTGGCCCGTTTGTCTTGAGATCTTTGATGATGTCGTTTGTTTCGGCGTTTGCTTCGAATTTGTCGCTGTTGAATTTTCCTGCGTCGGCCTTAATTAGCATTCCGTTTAACATCGGTATTGCTCCTGCTGTGCCTTTGTAGTAGGTAGTTGAGTCCCCCGTTAAGAAACATTTGTTGTCTTGCGTCCCTGCTATGCTCGAGCCCCCGTTGAACGCTGCCGCTATGTTTGCTGTTAGGTCCGCTGTGGTAGCAGCCGTAGCTGTCGGTTGTAATATTTCACAGCCTGAAGTTGCGCCGCTTTGTGCTTTGTTGTCGCTGCTGTCGTGTGATAAACAATAGTTTGTTGTCCTTGAATGTGCTGCGTTTTTTAACAGAGCCATGAGTTCATCGATTCTGCCGGCACTGTACACTGCTTGGGTGGTGTAGGTGACAGCAGTTTCCTTGACTTTTTTAGGTTTGTCACAGCGGTTTCTTGAAGTGATGAGACGTAGTTAGTGAGTATTGTTGTCGCTTTTGCCAGGTCAGGTAGCTTGGCGGCTATGAGCCTCAGTTGCAGTGTCGCTTTGTTCGTTGACTGTAGCACACCGTACAGGTCGGCGACGGCGCCTTGGAGTTTTTTGGCTTGTCCTTTGGCTTCCTTTGAATATGCACAGATGGCGGTGACGGTCGTTTCTTTAATTGCCTTTCCGACTGCTGCTTCGACGTCCATGCTGGTTGCGACGAAAGCCAATACCGCTGCCATTGACCTAGTCAGGTGATCTTTTGCCATCCCTCACCAAATTAACGTGCTTAAACAGTTCGCTTGACTACCTTTGTTTTTGCTGGCTAGGCATCAAAACACGGTTAATGAGTATGCTGTTGTTACAGGTGGTCGTCCCATTGCACCTGCGCGCTCTTCAACATTTAAGATACAGCCACTGTCAATTAAATGGGGCTGCAGTTCTGAGTTGGCCTTTGGCATCTTGCAGCTTGCCGCTGCTTGCCCCCTCTGTCATCAGCTGGTGTATGGTTTTTTTTACTTGAGCCCCCGGACATGGAGTTGGTCTGTGTTTGCTGTTGTTTCGCTGCCTATGTTTTGCTGTTTCTTCTCTACTTTAATGCCAAGGAAGCGCTTCGACCTTTGTCACTACATATTTTTCGATTCTTGCATTACTTACCAAATTATCCTCACAGCAACCTCTTCTACACCCTCCGTTGTGGCGAATGCCGTTACGTCTACCGAATATCCCATGTCCCGTCTATTGTTCACTGAAAGCTAAAGTTGTTCGTTATAACCTGGGCACGCCATCAGCATAGAGACCACATTCGTTACCATCATCTATGCGGTAGCATATATCTATTTTTTATGTTTAATGCGGGGCAAGATTCACTACTCCTCCTCTCTTCGTTGTATTATTTGTCTCTGTGAGGCGTTTTCTTAATTTCTGTAATTGCATTTCTTATTTTTACTTTTTTCCCCGTTTACTTCCTCTACCACTGCGTCTAACGTAGCGAGTTCATTGTACTTGTGCAGCACTTTATTTTTCTTCCGTGTTGTCCTGTTTATAATTTTCTGGAGTATAAGGATGCCATAATTGATATATGTGTTTGAAAGTAAGCATGTTCCATCTCCATTTCTCTTACACCCTTTTCCTCTCTGCTTTAACAATGTTTTGCTTAACCTTTGTC